>NC_057799.1:20175839-20189349 GCF_018294505.1 Triticum aestivum
ATATGTGGCCGTTCCCAGGATTTTAAAAATAACAAAAGAAATGTACTAGTTACTGTAACACTTCACTGATTTCACGAAATATCCCTTACTGCGTTTGATTTTTATGATTTTCCAGTTTCTCCATCTTTATTTACTATAATTTTTTCTGGTTAACTGGGATGTCAATCGTGCAAAGTCGATGTCATGCACTTGCAAAATATTATTGAAATATTGACTAGACTACTTTCATTTTCTATAAACTAGCACAAAGAAGCATCCAATCAGGACAAATTAACCTGAAGCACACTTCATCAGAAGGTTCCAAAATTTAGCAGTACTACTGTCAGTGAAAGTTAAAAAACTGTTCAAAGAACTAAACGGACAGCCATACAACTCATTCATAACAAAAGGGAACATACACATTAAAAAAAGACCATAAGCTCGTTCATCACAGAGTAACATACATTCCGAAGAAGATCCACCCAGCTAGAATAATTATGTTGGAGTAATTCTACCTAGGAGCATGGATGACAATTGCTCAACCTATATCTTAGCTGCAGATAACAAGCTAAAAACACAAAGACTACTCTGTTTCATCTGAAGATGGTTCTCCACCCATGTCAAAAATATCACGAGGTTTGAATTTCACCATGGTATTCCAATTCTCACTTCTCAGATTTTGGATATAGAAGACCTGGTCCACTTGGGAAGAAAATACAAAAGGTTCATCCTCTAACTTCTCCCCTGTATGTATTTTTCGGGAGAAGTTCACATGAGTGAATCCAAACTCATCTCTTATAATACCAGCTTTGTGATGAACATCATACCAATCACATTTAAAGAAGACCACCTTGTAATCTTCAATTCCTTTTTCACTGTCTTTGCCCTTCTTTTTCCCTTTCCCTTTCTTTGCCACAACAACCTTTTTTCCTAAGACAAACACTCTGCCCTGCAACATTCTCAAAGCTGAGCTACCACTCATTGTTATAGGTGCAAGTTCCATCTCTTCGGTGTTATCAAACTCCTTCTTTCGTCTCCGAAATACATGATTCTGTGTTAGCCATCGGCGATGACCCATATAACAAAATTTCTTACTCTTCTTTAGCCAATATGATCTTGTAAAAGGACCACAAGACAGGCAAGCATATTTACCGCTCGTGCTCCACCCATAGAGGTAAGCTAATGCTGGAAAATCGTTCAAAGTCCATAATAGTGCAGCTCGAAGAGATAATTTCTCCTGGGTACATGAATCAAAAGTGTCCACACCCTTCCAAAGTTGTTGCAGCTCATCCACCAACGGCTGCAAATATACATCAATATCATTGCCAGGGGAACTTGGTCCAGGAATAATCATTGATAAAATTAGAGATGTTTGCTTCATGCAGATCCAAGGTGGTAGGTTGTTTGGAATAAGCGTCACTGGCCAAGTACTATGTTTTGCACTCATGAGTCGGAAAGGATTAAACCCATCAGACCCAACGCCTAGCCGCGCATTACGGGGATCCTCAGCGAATTTAGGATATCTGGCATCAAGATCTTTCCAAGCCTCTCCATCAGCTGGACATCGCAGCAATCCATCTTTTGTACGACCCTCATCATGCCAACGCATGTCAGTTGATGTCTTCTTGGTTGCAAATAACCTTTGGAGCCTTGGAATCAATGGGAAATATCGCAACACCTTGGCTGGTTTCTTCTTCTTCTTCTTTTTAGATTCAGTTGCCGAATCTTTCTTCTCAGTTTCATTGGTAACCCACCACACACATGACAAGACTCCTGGTTAGCTCTTTCGCCTCTAAAAAGCATGCAGTCTCTTGGGCATGCATGAATTTTCTCATAGTCCAGCCCTAATCCGCGTATGATTTTTTTCACCTCATAATATTTCTTGGGTAGGTTTATCTGAGGAAATGCAACCGATAATACACCAAGTAGCTGTGTGAATGATTCCTGTGACCATCAATGCAAGACTTTCATGTGATATAAAGTGAAAAGAAATGACAACCTCGAATATGTTGCACATCCAGGGTATAAATCTGTGTTTGCTTCCTCGAGGAAACTAGCATATATGTCTTGTTCTCTCATTGCATCATCATCTGCAGATGTTGTATTGACATTCTAAGCCATACCAGGTTCCAAGTTCTCAAATTCAGACTGAACACCATCTAGTTCCCCATCAGATGCGCTTGATAGTGATTGGAAGCTGTCAGCCATGGGGAAAATGGCACTTAAGAGCCCAGAAATGTCATGCAATCTTCTATTACTCCCTTCTACATCAGAATTCACTGGAAAACCCGGAATATGAAAATTGTTGTTGTTATTTGACATGGGAGCAAATGCAAATGACGGTGAATCATACTCTTCTCCATGGCAAACCCATTTTGTATAACCCTGAAGAATACCATCACATCTTAGGTGGGTTTTCACTTCGTCGTAATTCTGCGTTGCCTTATTTCCACAATTTACACAGGGACAGAGAATTTTATCACCGAGTGGAACATCATGGAAGGCAAAAGATTGAAATTGCTCGACACCTTCTTTATAATCAGCAGTTGATCTTGGTTTACTCATCCAACCTCGATCCATTAGCCTTTGCTAGCTGTAGTAATGAAAACAAAATAGATCAGTTTATAATTTTCCATATGCTCTTTTACATTAAGCATAGGTTCATATGAATATTTTAAACTATGCATTGGATACTTAGGTTCAAATTGTATAATATGATATACCGACATCATTCACCTTACATTACAAACATAAATCGAGATGTGTCTTTACTAGAAGAATTTATGTGAAGCACATAAAGAAGTTTTCATCGATGACAAAAAATGGATGTCTCCAATGCTTGATTTTTTTTCTGCATTCAAGTGACAAACAGCAGAAGGCTAGCTGGTGTAACTAGTTACTAAAAATGTAAGTAATATCCACTAGTTTCGCTTTGCTAAATCAAGAAAAATAGAGATGACACACAACTTAGGTAATTCAAATTTTGCATCACACTGCAGAATTTTCTTTTCTAGCATTCGTAGGCAGTTCCCCTAACCAGATCGACTTAAGAATATTATGTCATAAATGAGTGCCATCTAATAAACAGTACCACTGTTTTTAACACAATTGTCATTCAACCACCAAAAAGGTTCACCGATTTTTAACAAAAATTTTCAAATTGCAATAATACAGTGCATCACAGTAAGATAGAAAGGGAAAACACAAGTGATATATCTCAATTCGAGCTATGTTTCACACGATGCAGAGATATAAAAAAAGAAAATAACAACATGCGGGCAATCTTCTGGCAGCAGAGGCGTGTGGGTGAGCTCGTTGCCGAGGTCAGCAGCTGAGGGAGAGGGGCGTTGGCGGGGAGCGGCGTTGTGCCGGGGCCAACCGGCGTCAGGGTCTGATGGACATTGCACAAACATTTCAATTTCCATAGTAAGCAGCAAATGAATCACACAGTAATTAGTAAGCAGCAATCATTTATGAGCATACGCAGCAAATGAATCAAGTTCAATTTAAATTTACAAGCAATCACAGAATAATCTTCAGATTTGTTTAGAAAATAGAAACGGAGGGAAAGAATAGATGCAGTACATTGTGGCTGTTGAGGAACGGAGGCCGGACTGCTGGATGGTTCTGCCGCCGCGCCGGGGAGGCGCGAGGACGGTGGCTGGAGCCTGGAGGGCGCTGCCGGCTGCCGCCGCGCTTGGGAGGCCGGAGGCGGACTGGTGGCCTGGCGCCTGGCGGAGCCGCGGAGGAGAGGGCTGGGCGCCGGAGGCCGAGGCAGGGGAGTGAGATGGCCGGATGGAGGGGAGGGGAGGGGAGGGACCGAGGGAGAGGCAGGAGAGGGCCAGCCGCCGCCGCCGGAGCCTTCAGCTAGCGCTAGGTTGGGGAAAAGGTTGGAATCGAGGAAGGGAAACGACGTGCTCAGGCGGTCGGCTACTCGCGCGCCTGACCAGACACCACGTCGCTCGTGTGTTTGGGCTCATGGGCCAACGGCCTAGTCACTCTTTATATTACCTTATAATAGATGTAGTAGTATTTTTTTGCACAAAACTCTTTGGTAGTCCACGCCTAAAAGAGATATGGCCGGCAACGAGCTCACCCACACGCTGAAGGATTATAGTCGCGTATAAAACGTCTGACAAATCGTCTCTAAATTAATTAAAATTATATACCTATTTTCTAAATGGCCAATTATAGGCAGAAGCTTGTGACACCCTATAAACGTCTTAAAAAGCGTCTTTAGCTTGTTAGTGTTCATGGGCATAGAGAGGAAGACAAATAGCGTCTCAGAAAAAGCGACCATAAAAGCCGTTTTTGTTGTGGTAGATCTTCATGCCCGTCAGCGAGGGGATCAGGCTGCCAGAGCCCAAGCAGCCGGCCTACTTCAATGTCAGGATGTCGAGCATCCAAGAGTCGGTCAGACCAGTTGCCCGGTCATCCTACCTCAGCAGCATTGTCTTGTCGAACGGCAGATGATCAGCGTAGAGTTAGGAAGATGGCTCTGAAAAAAACTTGGTCCTTGGCATGCTTCCCTGATGTTTAGTGGAGGGCCTGGATCAACCGCTTTATAGCATTTTATCAGATCCGTAATTCAATATTTGTGTTTTGCTCACTTGATGTGAAAATTGATGATAATAGCAACACCGGCCATGGTTACGGAAAAAATAAATCTATGAGACCAGGTCTCACAGGCCATCACGTGAGACCCGCTCTGATGGATGACACGTGGCACTCACAATCTCAAAGCACCAATTCCCACTTTCTCCATTAATTTCCAATCACGAGCTCTAATCCCAATTGCAATTCCAACGCTCGAACTGGTACGTGCATACACAACGGTTTAGGGGTTGCTTGTTCCTGCTCTCGTTCGCCGGCCATGAACGACGGATTGATGACATCTCGTCCATGGCCGCGCTGACGATCCCGTCACCGGCAACCACGCGCGACGATCCTGTGGCGACTTCTTGTCAGTGGCCGCGCCGGAAGACCGCGTCGCTGGCATATGGCAGGGCGGACCGGCGGACTTTAGTTCGTCGTGGTCACGTGCCAAGACGCCGATGCTGATGGCTGCGCGGACTCCTCGTCGACGGCGGCTACGCTGAAAGACGACTCCTTATTGATGGTGGTCACGCGCCAAGCCGTCCTGGCCGGCGGCCAGACTAACTCCTCCTCGACGCCGGCGGGGTGCCAAGACGCATGCAGCTGCTCGTCATCTACATGTTCCTTTCCTGCTGCAAGTGCGCCGGACAGCCGGTGTCTGAAGTCTGAACCCATCCTTCTGACATACATATACTAGTTGCTTATTCGCAAAACAGTTCGATTGTAGAGTGACTCCCTGGCTTCACCAAACTAGAAAGATCGATTTACCTTTCTCTTTAATCAAACGAGAGAGAGAGAGATGTTTAATTGGGTGATCAACATAGTCGTCCGCAAGTTAAGCATTACCGTGTGAAAATTAGCTTGTGTACACATTGCATATGAATTCCTACGCTTGAACAAGTGGAATTCACGTATTCTGAACTAGTATGAATATTTTCCTGTACTTCTTCTCCTGCGTATGATATCATAGTGTTCACTGTTTACCGAAAAAGGGTTTCCCCCGCTTTGTATTCGAAAGCAATCAACAACGATACAAGGATCGTTAGGGCGAGCAGCACATCAAGCCCAAAAGAAAAAGAAAAAGAAACAAATGACAACAACGGCAGCTCGACAAAGCACGGATGACCTGCAACCGCTACGCCCTTCAGAAACAAACCATCACAGCCCGAGGCTCCGAACCGCCGCGTACCAAGCAGCACATCTAAGAAGGAATGCAACGCCGACGACGCTGCTGCCCGGACATGTCCTAGGGTTCCCCCCGCATGCGGAGGGAGGTGGGGGATGGATATCACCGACACCCTCCAGGAAGGAATGGTGGCACCCGTAGGTGTCACTGCATCGGAGCCGAAGAACCGGCAAGGATTTCTCCCGCACTCCAACCCCACCGCCCAACCGGACCGGAGTCGACCAGCCAAACCGCCGCACACCACCATAGTCGACCAACAGTTGCGCCACCACCCACGCCGCCTCAGTGCGAACACCAACACAAGGCCAAGAGGACTGGTGAGAAGCGCCCCGCGGAGGGAGAAGCAAAACCGTAGCCGAACGGGAGGGAACCACCTACCGCCGTCGTGCGGGAGGCCAGAGCCTCCGGCACCATCGCTGTAGCCATCCGGACGCGGCAGCAGGGCATGCCAGACCACCCCTGGCCCGCCCAGGCCCGAAACGGGCCGGCTAAGCCCCGCCAGCCACGCTGCAGCAAGCCGGTGATGGCACCGCCAGCACCCAGCCACTCATCACCTCTCCCCCGCCTCCCAGAAGCCACGAAGCAGACCCACCCCGCCGCCAGACCGCGCCGCCCCGCCGCCCAGTAGCCAGCCCCCGCTCGCGCCAGGAACCCCCGCAGCCGCGCAGGACCTCTGCTGCCCAGAGACACCGCCGGAGGACACCCGAGAGGGGAAAGGCCAGGGGGCCGCCGCCACTAGCGTCGCCCGTGCCAGGCCCGCGGCGGGTGCCGGCGACGGTGGCAGGGAGGTAGGGGGAGGGAAAGGTGTGTTGGCGCCGCCTCCTCGCCGCAACGCCCTTCTTCTACCTCTTGCCTCACTCAAGGAGAAACTCCACACACACACGCACACATGCACCAAGGAAGAACACACAAGCTTTGCCAAGAGGCTCCCTTGCTGATCACACGGTGGCTACATTGTTTTCCAGCCCTCTCGGCCTCTTTCTCATTGCTTAATATGCAACATATATACAAGGGGCTGGCCTCACACACGTACTAACTAGCCGCCAGGTTTGGCCACTAACTCCACGTCGCGCACGCCCAGGTAACTACCCTGAAATCCCTCCCCGCTAACAACTTATCCATGCAGCCACTAACTAACCCGTGCATGCATTTGACTCGACTAAACACAATATTGTTGTAGCTTGCACGCACACTCGCCACGACCCGGCCACCACACGGCCACATGCATGGCTTATTGCCATCAAGGTGCGCGGAAGAGGAGGTTGGGCGCGGCCGGCTGCCCGCGGGGGCGATGCGGTCGCGGTCGGGAGTGAGAGCTTCAGTCAATCCCGCCGGTCTCGGCCGGCTGCTATTCCTCTTTCTCTCCTGAAAACTACTACCAGGTCTGGGTGTGCTTTGGTTTCAGTCAATCCTGTGCGTCCAGTGTTCACCGTTTGCCATCGTAGACGAGTGCGGCGTTGCATAGCAGCTGCATGCATCTTGCCGCACGGACGCCATTGTGCGTCCACGGGCGACGAGGTCGTTCGGCACATGGCCACCGTCGACGAGATCGTTCAGAGCGACCATGGATGTGGAGTCTGTGGTAACATGAAGCCACGCAGCCGCTAGCACAAGCTCTTTCGGCATGGCCATGGGCGACAGGTCTTGGTCGGGTGGTACTGTCCGGCCGCTGGCGACGAGGTCATCCGGTGCCGCCAGGGATGAGAGTAGCACGCGAACCCTAGCTCTTGTGGTGGTATGAGTTACTCGTATAGGTATCTCATACAAGGATAGGAAAATATCCTGTGGAGCTTAGGCTCATGGACACTCCCTTATCTAGCCATCCATTTCTGCATCGCGATTCGTGTAAGTTCTTTTCAACACAACAAAACATTCTTACGAGAATGTGGGGAAAAAACTTTCAGATTTTTTCGTGCATCATAAATACTAAAAATAAGATTTTGTTAATTAAAAAAAATCTCATTTTCTATATTTTTCTTGGACACAAAAATCTGAAAGTTTTATCCCACATTGTTCTAAGAATGTTTTGTTGTCCTGGAAAGTTTCAAGTTCATTTGTTTTGTTTTGAAGAAACCAAAAAGAGAAAGTTTTCATGTAATAAGTTAGTTGTGTAGCATGGATCTCAAAGCAATATTAGATGGTGAGGATAGGAGGTGTCCAGGAGCCCGTGCTCTAAAAATCCGCGTCCAGGATATATACGTGATTGGAATCGGGAATGGGTAATTAGACAAAGTGGGATTACATGTTTTGAGATTGACATCGCCATGTGTCATCCATCAGGTCGGGTCTTACCGGATGGCTTGTAGAGACCTGGTCACGTTGATGTCGCTATAGAGCGGCCGCTTAATATGTTTGCTGCCTAGAGCGGACGCAACCTCTCACTGGCGATGGCATTGATGCGGCACGCCGGACGAGAGCGTTGCGGGCAACACATTCCCGTTGTCAATGTTTGTTTAATGCCAGAGAGAAGTTTACTGGACGAGACGGGATGGATATCTATCACGTCCATGCAAAGCCCGTACGTCCGTATGCCGCCACGGAACCAACTCGGGCGCCGCGCATTGACGCACCCGGACGCTTGGTCTCATCGGAATCCGCTATTTAAAGGCCACCAAACCCGGCTAAGTCCACATCACAACACATCCGCACCACATGCACCTCCCTTTACACCACATCCGCCATAACTGCGAGCGGAAACACTTTGTGGGTTAGTCTTTCATCGGAGATGAAGCACGAGGTGGCCGCCCTTGCAGCCGCCTGGCAGTCCCGCCATGCAAGGCGGATCCAGCAGGGCATGTCGGCTAGCTCGCTCGAGGTCTCGGACGACATTCCCACGATGTAGACGGGCTCAGACGACGACACCGTGCCGCTGCCCGGGTCTGTGCGTGCCGGCTTTCGCATGGAGCAGGCACAGGCGCACTACGATGCCGCCATAGTGGACGAGCAGGAGCATGTGCCTGCTCCTATGTCAGTGTTCCGGCAGGCGCAGTAGGAGCAGAGGTAGAACATGTTTCTCCTCGAGAAGCATCAGTTGGCAG
This sequence comes from Triticum aestivum, assembly GCF_018294505.1. Lineage (NCBI taxonomy): Eukaryota > Viridiplantae > Streptophyta > Magnoliopsida > Poales > Poaceae > Triticum > Triticum aestivum. The sequence continues at coordinate 20,184,639 of NC_057799.1, forward strand.
AGGGCCAGATCTACGGCGAGCGCGCAAACATGGAGGACATGGCCACCATGGTCGCGGCAAACCCGAACTTCATTACGAAGCAACGGGCGCTCTACGAGGCCGTGCGTGCTCAACGCGCCGGTCACAACGAACAGCTGGCGCAGCCGGACACGGACACGTCAGCACACGCGCACGTGTTGGCGGTGCAGGGGACTGAGGACGAGAACGCTGCAGCTATGGGTCGTATGCACCACCGTCCAACTTTCAAGGCCGCATGTGGCAGGTGGACAATGATGGACTGTCCACGTCCATCACCGACCTCACGTACACCTGCACCGGCAACGGACAGGTTGCAGACTCTTCCGAGGATGAGTAGGGCTTGAGGCGGCAAGGCATTGCGTCCTAAGTGGGTCGGTCTATCTCCCATGTCCTACTCTTTCTCGCCCGACACTACCTTCACTTCACGGGTCTTAAACCCCACCGACGCTCATGGAGACGACAGATGGAGGATGTGGTCGCCGATGCGGAATACAAAGGAAATGGACGGCCGTCGCCACCATAATATAGGTTTAGGCCTGGCTGCTTTTTTAATGAAGAATATCCTAGTTGTAGTGTGTGTGCTCCGGTTTGTTTAAAAAATATTTGAATTGTATGTGGGCAGTGTTGGATGATCGGCTCTCGCATGCATGTCCGTGAACTGGACTAAAGCCTGCATACATGGCCCAAAATGATTGGACATAAAATTTGACTTATTATTAAATGAAAATCAGTAGACTGTTATTTAGACACACCTTTAATCTATATGAAGAATGAAAACGAAGTTCATTAAAAAGAGATGTCAAAAAACCTCTTTCTAGATACAGTGAGTAGATATGTCACGAGCAATTGAAAAACATGGTGCCCCCTATTCTAGACATGCATGCAAGATATATGCTTGGTGGTTGGCGTTGGCAATTTGCGTGAGGGAAAGTGGACACTAGTAGATGGATATGCATATATATATGAGTGACGTTTAAGGTTTCAGTTCATCATTAGACTTAGTTCATGTGCATACAATATTTGTGCCTAGGAGATTTAATTATCTGAGACATTGGAGGAACCAAGAGTTTGGAAATACACGATGCACTTTGATTGCCACTAGGTCCACATTCGAGCCCGCCTTCCTTTTTCATGAATTTAGCAATCAAGAAGCCTGAAGGAATTCTTATGGAGTATGCCTCCAAGGGTCTTTTCTTGACCAATTCGGTCATCTACAGTTTCGGCGTCTTACTTCTCGAGATTTTAAGTGGGAAGAGGAATGCAAGCTTCTTGAATCTCACAGGACACTGCCAGAGCCCAAGTAGCCAGCCTACTACAATGCCCGGATATCGAGCATCCGGGAGTCAGTCAGGCCTGTTGCCAGGTCTTCCATCGTAGAGTTGGGAAGATGGCTTTGAAAAAACCTGGTCCTTGGCCTACTTTTTAATGTTTAGTAGAGGGCCTGAATCAACTGCTTTATTGCTTTTTATCAGATCCGTAATTCAATGTTTGTGTTTTGCTCACTTGGTGTGGAAAATGATGAATGGGCTTGATTCTCTTGGCTCCAGACGCGGGATTGCTATTTTTAGTGGCAGGGTGTACACAACTGTCACTTGCATTACTTCCATTGCATAACTATGCATCCTGACCATATGTATATAGATCAGTGTTTTATAGCTCCGCTATAGCACGCTATAGCATTTACAGAAGGTCTTGCGCTAAGAGACTTTGATCCAAACAAATGAACAAACATTTTAAATAGTTCGCTATAGCTTCGCTATAGCACGCTATAGCATTTAGAAAAGGTCCGCCGCTAAGAGGCTTAGCGCGCTATTTAAAACTATGATATAGATGTCAGGGTGCACACACTGGTCACTTGTGTGTAAGAATTCAGAACCTGGCATGATACAGGTTGCACATTTGCAAGAACAGGACATGCACTCGTATCCTCGTATTTGCCTGATGCATACAAAACTGCATATATGGTGTGTGTGTAAATTCAGAACTTCCCATTTTACAGGCCGCACACACATGCAAGAACAGGACATGTCATTTGCATATGTATTTAATAATTATGACTTGCATACATACATGCTTCGAATACATTTCATGATTTTCAATTGCATACATACATACAACATACATATTTATTCCTTCCAACCTACAAATCTGATCAGAGTTCCTAGGAAGAACAGGCGGACGGATGTTGCTCCCCGGCCGGCGGGCCGGTCGGATCCTCGGATGCCGCAGCCGACCATGCCGGGCACGCCGTCGTGCTTTAGTGAGTTTCCGGAAGTTCAGTACTTACATTTCAGTGTATCCAAGCCTCATAGCATCAACAGATCTTATGATTCTGCTTCTTACTGAAAGTATTTAGTTAGTACTGTACATGTTGCTGCGTTAGTTAGTGTATCAAACTACTCCTTTATTAGTCAGTTCTTAGTTCTTACATCAACTTGAATAAGAGGTTCATGGTTGCACGCTTGAGCGTCTTGGTGGACAACTAACTAAGAACTTTTTTTTTTCAACGTCGTCTTCTCAAGGGACGGCTCCTTCACGACAACTTTATGCTTGCGCAGTGTACGGCTCGCCGCCTCCATGCCTTGAAGCAGCCGGCTATGATGGTCAAACTGGACATATCCAAAGCGTTCGACACGGTGAAGTGGCCTTTCCTCCTGGAAGTTCTTCATCGCATGGGATTTGGCACAAAGTGGATATCCTAGATTGTGGGACTTTTATCTACCTCCACAAGTGTACGGCTCGCCGCCTCCATGCCTTGAAGCAGCCGGCTATGATGGCCAAACTGGACATATCCAAAGCGTTCGACACGGTGGAAGTGGCCTTTCCTCCTCGAAGTTCTTCATCGCATGGGATTTGGCACAAAGTGGATATCCTGGATTGTAGGACTTTTATCTACCTCCACAACGCGTATCATGGTGAATGTGGTGCCCGGGGCCCCGATCTTCAACTGTTGCAGCCTTCTTCAGGGTGGACCGCTATCGCAGATGTTGTTTATCCTTGTCATGGAGCCCCTACATCGCCTCTTTAAGTTGGCCTCTGATTCCGGCCTGCTGGCGCCGCTGGCGCGCGTGAGATGTGAACACCGCATGTCTATTTTTGCGGATGACGTGATTATTTTCCTCAAGCCGCTGGACCTCGACCTGGTTACGACAGCAAGGATCCTACAACTATATGGCGTGGCATCGGGGCTCCGAGTTAACATGCACAAAACGTTGGCCATGCCCATCAGGTGCTCGCAAGAAGAGGTGGCACGTGAGGAAGGCTCTCTGGGGTGCCGCATTGGGTCCTTTCCATGCAAATATCTCGGCCTCCCCCTAGGCCTAAAGAAACCATCCGCGGCGCAACTCAGCGGCCTGGTGGAGCAGTTGGCTGCACGCCTGCCCACCTGGAAGGCGGCGACCCTGCCAAAGAGTGGCAGGCTTGTTCTGGTCCTATCGGTGCTCTGTTCGATTCCTATACATTCGATGCTCGCCTTGGACTTACCGACAAAGACGATACTGGCCATAAACAAAATAATCAGAGGCTTCCTCTGGTGTGGCAAAGCTCAGGCTAATGGTGGGCACTGCTCGGTAGCATGGGAGGACGTATGCACGCCAAGATGGGCGGGAGGCCTTGGGACTCCGTGCCTTAGGTGGCTTAACATTGCCATGCAGGCCCGTTGGGCCTGGTTACGTTGGGTGGACAGCGATCGACCTTGGACGGAGTTCAAGCTAGCCCTCCCCAAGGAATCCCTAGCATTAGTCGCAGCGGCTACCAAGGTGACGCTTGGAAACGGGAAGGAAACTCTCTTTTGGGAAGATCGCTGGCTACATGGGCTGCAAATACAGGAGTTTGCTCCTGGAATCTATGAAAGGATCTCAAAACCAGCAAGGAGCACGCGCACAGTACATGAAGCTATTTCACTTGGCTCCTGGACACGGGACATCAGCCCCGACATGGCCTACGAGGCTCTGGTGGACTATCTGGAGATTTGGCGGCGACTACAAGGGGTCCAGCTTCAGGAGCATGTCCCCGACGCCATTTCTTGGGCCTGGGAAACGAACGGCCAATTTTCGGTACGGTCTGCCTATGCGGCACGGTTCGTCTGTAGGGAGGTGGCGCTGACGGCGGATTTTTCTTGGCGATCTCGGGCTCCTCTCCGGTGCTGCTTCTTCACCTGGTTAGCTATGCGAAACAGATGCTGGACTTCAGACAGACTTGCCAGTCGCGGCCTCCCGCACCAGGATGCCTGCCCGTTCTGTGACCAGGAGGATGAAACCATTGATCACATCCTTCTGACGTGCGTGTTCGCTAGAACAGTTTGGAGAACTCTGTGTTTGGCCTTAGGGAAGCCGCAGTGGTCCCCAACGGCCCAAGACACCCTAAAGGATTGGTGTGTAGCGCGAACGTCGAGTGTTCGCAAGCCGAAGGAGTTACGGGCGCTTCTCACCCTAGGGCTTTGGGAGTTATGGAAGCACATGAATACAATTGTGTTTGAAGGCGCTACTCCATCACTACAGCTGGTAGTTGGGCGCATCGTCACGGAAGGTAAGGCTTGGCAGCAGGCGAGCTTATTGAAGGGCGAACTGGATAGCATGCTCGATCTTCTGGTAGGGTGGGTAGGGAGTGAGTAGTCCCGATCGCCGCGTTTTGTAGGCGGAGCGGTAGATTGTACATTACGTGTTGTTGTTACTGTAGCGTTTAAAACTCTGTA
>NC_057799.1:20189607-20193700 GCF_018294505.1 Triticum aestivum
AAAAGATGATACGCACACTCGTGCGTATTCGAGAAAAAAAAATCTCTATAGAACATCGGAGAATCTAGCAAGCCGTCATCTGTGGTCTTTGGACACCAAAGAATCCCATAGTTGATTTGTTGGGGCTTTGTCATCTGCCAAGAGAGCAAAGAAAGAAAATTCTGAATATTCCGTGGTTCTTGAGAAAATTCTGAACTGCAACCTGAGGCGTTCCATAGTTATCAAGCAGGGCGTGCCCGTGACGTGGCTCATATATCGCCTGGTTGGCTGGTTTGCAAGGCGTGTTGCAGAGTCACTTTCATAGTTGAAAGTTTCTGCCAAAAGGGAAAGGGATATGTGCTGTCCAGTGGTGGTGGCAGGTTGAGTGCAAAAGGAAGGGCTTAAGTCGTCATGGGATTGAATGTTCAAAAGACAGTCAAGTCTTTAGTTTCACGCCTACTGTCACGTCACTCGTGACTAGAGGACCATCTCCAAATTTCGGCCAAGCCAGACAAGACACGAGACAAACTTGTCCACTTATGTCTCTTTTGATAATTCACTTTATACAGCCCCATATTCAAGTCTTTGCTCAAGGAAATATAATAACACGGCTTCAACACAGAAGCAAGACTAACACTCGCAGTGTTATTGGGCGAGTCCTCCTCGAAATTTCAGTTATATATAGCTTCACCCAGCTTTTGCAATTGATCCATTGCAGCCCCGCATTCCTCAAGAGTCAAGAAACACAAAGGCCAGCGGGTTCTCAAACACACATACATGGAGGTAATCTTTTCTGCTGCTATGGTTGAGCTTTCCAGTAGATCCATATCTTTCCTGGTCGACACATACCTGAAGCAGACGGCGGTGCCAACCGAGGAGGAGAGGCTCCAGAGCCTGCAACGGCTGCTACTTCGGGCTCGTATCATCGTCGAGGAGGCAGATGACCCGCTAATCACAAACCAGGCCATGCTGCATCAACTCGGCATGCTGAAAAAGGAGATGTACAGAGGATATTACACCCTCCATATCTTCAGTTGCTGAGTCCATGGAGATGGCAGGACAAAAGATCATGAAGTCAATTACTCCTTTGTTCCATCTAAGCTCAATCCTGCCAAGCGTCTATGTTTTTGCAGTGGCAACAGTGAAGGTGCAGCACAAGCGGAACTGCTGGAGCAAGTTCTTGGCAGCCTAAGGGACACCATTGAAGATGTCAGTGAGTTTGTCATTTTTCTAAACGCATGCAACCGTACAACATGTATCTGTTGCTAGACAAGTGCATGTTTGGACGCCAAACGGAGATGGAACACATCATGAACTTCCTGTTGCAATTAGAGACTGCTCCTGGTGCCACTGATGATCCCGCTGTCCTGCCGATCATCGGTCCTGCGAAAGTTGGAAAGAGAACTTCCTGTTGCGACGATGAAAGGGTGCGCAACCACTTCTCTCAGGTTTTGTGTTTCAGTGGAGATGATCTTAAACATGCAAGCATAGAGACAGTAATATGTGGAGGTAGAATCAATCATCAAAACCGTGGCGTGGGCAGTGGAAGGACACTGATCATCATTGAGCTGGTTCTGGATATCGAGGAGCATGTATGGAAGAAGTTGTATTCAGCAGCGAGAAGCCGCTCCGTGAGCGGAAGTAAAATCATAATCGCGAGCCGATCCGAGATGATCACAAGCTTTGGAACCACACAACCCCTCAGATTACAGTTCTGTACCCAAGAGGCATACTGGTGTTTTGATTTAATAATATGGCTGCATGCATCGATTGATGCAGAGGCCGGGGGTGATCCTCCTTTTTTTAAATAAAAAAAGCGGCATACTGGTACTACTTCAAAGTGTGTACTTTTGGGAGCACGAGCTCGAGGACCGCCCGAAGCTTGCAGCAATGGCCATGGTCATGGCCAGTATTATGAATGGTAGTTTCATGCGTGGAAGCATCTTCAGTGAACTGTTGAAAGCAAATTTTAACCCCCGTTTCTGGAGCATGGCCCTTGCAACCCTCAGGACTATGATGCAGATAAATTTACCGCTGTATGGTGTACATTTCAGTGACCCTTGGCAGATGGCATCATGGCAGCCCCGGTATATCTTAGGAGAGCAGAGGGAACTTCCTGTGAATGCTTGCTGATGTTTGGTGAGACATGTTCTGCCGAAACCGGACCTGAAGATCAGGAGATGATGAGCATGGAGGATCTTCTATTCGGAAGTGTTAGGCCTAGAGGGAAATTCAAGGTCCATGCGTGGACATCCCCCTGCCGCCTCACTACAATTACATCCTTCATTGTGAGATACAGAGGCCACATCGCATGGCCGCCAGGAACAAGCGCTGTCAGAATATATAGTCGCAGCTGACTAGCTCATGCATGGTTGATGGTGTCATGTTGAGGCGTAGGGGCAATCCAAACGAGCCCGGTTAGGGCTGGCAACAGTTCCAACCAGGGATTCAATCCTAGTTAATTCAAGTACTAACTCTGTTTATTTTTATAAGACGTTTTAGACTTTTAGACACTGTTCAATAAGAGCACAAAGTAAGTTGTCTGAACGTCTTATAAAAACAAACGGAGAAAGTAATAGTCACTTGTGGGGAGTCCTAGTTGTGTATCGTTTAGGAGTCTCGTTTTCCATTTGGAGTCTGTAAGGCAAACCTCTAAGGAGGCAGCCCCATGAAGTCTAGGCATGGATAATGAATAAAGATTTAAGACGGAGTAGTTCCCAATCTGTGCTCTTTCTCTCTGCACTGTTACCCTCTGCTACGGCCGGCAACAGCTCCTCCTCGCCGGAAGCTCGCCGGCCGCAACATGAAGTGATGCAAGGAGAGTAGGGCCCTGTTCGGAAACCCACCCACTCCAGAAATCTCGGGAGCGAGGAAAGTGCAGCTCCCTGATTTCCAACTACAGCTCCGCCCGCTCCGGGAGCTGAATTGCGGAGCGGAGCGATTCCGAACACTGCCCAGATATTGTGAGTGCTGACTGCTCTCTCTACAGAAGCACACATACTTTCACTTCTTTTCGTAGTAGAAATATTGTGAAATAACATGGATTTCACTGTTGTTTTTGTTGTTGTTCCTGCTGCAAGTATTAAGCAATTAAGAACACTGTGTGGGTCAAAAGTTACAGAAATTTCTTTTGGAGGGTGATATCAGTCAGATAACCCTGTTTACTGATAGTGAAAAGCCATGTAAGTTCTTTGACTGTTTCCATTTGTCCACCTTATCTTTTCCACCACACGAGTAGGCAAAGATCATAATATCAACGCTCAGTGCATTGTTTGTTTATTTTTACTTTTGGACAAAATGGGCGGCAGATCGCCACAAAGGCTGAAACCAAGTCTTCATCCATCACCAGAGAAAGAAAAACAAAACCAAGAGCCATGACAACTTCAAGAGTGAGATTCTACAGTGCATCAAGTAACACTAGAGACGGTGACAAGTCAAGCAAAGGAGTATTTCTGTGGGACCCAACATTCAGTGCCTGCTCACAGTAGTAAGAACGGGAGCAACTACAATAGAATCGGAGCCTAGGATGAAAGAACAGAAAAACATACCAGGGCCATCCGATGGAACATGGTTGGTCCAGATTGATGGATTCTAAAAGTGTGACTTTCCTGGTTACCTTTTCTTGATTTCTGATGACATATTTAAGAAAGTTCTCTCCACATTGATGGATTCCTTAGCATAATTCTCAAGAAAATTCATCCGTAATGATCCTGCAAATGCTTGAAATTAATCATAGATATTTTATTCACTTGATTCCTATATTTGAATAGCAAAGATCAGAATCACATTAGGAAGAAGAGTATCAAGAATAAAGAAGCATGCAGATCTTTCAAGAATGAAACATGTTCAGAGTGGGATTTTTTTGTTGCAATTAGCGACACGTTGTTCTATCCATTCAGGTATACCATGTAAGCTCAAACTAAAATGTTGTTAGATGTTAGCCAATATAAGAAAAACACATTATTTTTTAAATGTTGATAACAGCAAGCCGTGAAAATGATAAATTTAGGTCAATGGCTAAAGCCAAGAAATGATTAAACGAAATATTACTTGTCATTTACATACTTCATACATCTCCCAATCATCGCCTCCACCTAAGTAAAAAAGGTGCTAG
>NC_057799.1:20193955-20229269 GCF_018294505.1 Triticum aestivum
ATTTTAGGCCTAACCAGTATTTGAACTAGAGATTAGCCCCACCTTCCCATTAATTTGCACCCCTTCAGCTAATGACCCCCTCTTGGCTATGCTCAAGCTCCGCCACTGTCCATCGCCGTTGATTCTCCTCGCATATATCGGCAACATGTGGGGCACTATGCTCTGGGTGTCTATATAGTCTCTGGTTGTCCTAGCTTTAGTTGGAGTAAGTCTAAGTGGGTGGCTATGCTGGGGAGATGATGACACCATCGGCGGGAAGAAATAAGTCTTCCATCTCAGGCGGAGGAGTGTTAGGTTGCGTGGGAGGAGGAGCTGCGACATGTCATGGAGGAATCGGAGGCGGAGATCCAACACAAGCTCTGACGCCACCGCAACTTTGAGCATTACAACAACATAGTGATCGACGACGACAACGTCGACAAGCTCAGCCTAGGGGACGCGGAGGCCGAGGCCAACGACGCGTCAGACGGCGAAGTTGTCAACATGTCATTGGACTATGAAGAGGCATGCATAGAGCCCCCTGATTGAGGATGGGTGTGACGATGAAAGGGTGCGCAACCACTTCCATGAATTTTTGTTTTTCTTTGGAGACAATATTAAGATGCAAGTCTAGAGAGCCTACGAGATGGAGGTAGAATCGACCATGAAAACCGTGGGATGGGCGGTGGAAGGACATTGATCATCATTGAGCTACTTCTGGATCTCGAGGCACCTGTATGGAAGAAGTTGTATTCAGCCATGAAAACCTGCATCACGAGTAAGATGATAATTGTGAACCGCTCGACAAGATTAAAAGCTTTGGAACTACCAAACCCCCCAGGTTACAGTTCCTTTCTCAAGAAGCATAATGGTACTTCTTCAAGGTGCATGCTTTTGGGAGCACAAGAGCAGAGGACCACCCAAAGCACACATCAATAGCCATGGACATGGCTAGGCTGATGAATGGGTGCTTCATGGGTGCAAGCATCTTCAGTGAACTACTAAAAGCAAATATTAACCATCCTTTCTGGAGCATGGCCTTTGTGGCCCTGAGGAATTCGAAGAAGACAAACAACTCAGTGTATGGGAAGCATTTCACTTATCCTTGGCCAATGCTGGAGACAGGATATTTCAAGAGAGTGAAGAAATCTTCTGAATGTGTTGTGATGTTTGCGGGCCACCAGACATGTTCTGTTGAAACTGGACCAGAAGCTCTCAAGATGATTAGCATGGAAGATCTTCTCATTGGAAGTGGTAGGCCTAGAGGGAAATTCAGCATCCATCTATGGACATCTCGTCTGCCTCCTCACTACAACTACTCTGTTCGCTGTGAGATAAGGAGGCCACACCGCGTGAACAAATACTTTCTGAAGAGAACCGTCTGATTAATTGTCTAGTCCTTTATGTATTTTTCTCTAAATAGATTATTTGAAAGTTCATGCATGGATCGTGGTTCCCTTGAAGTGATGCAAGTAGAGTAGATATATATTGTGAGTTGTGGCTGTTCTCCTTACTGAAATATCCTTTTTTTTTTCTTTTCTCTGTTCGGAGAATGGGGAAATAGTACAAATTATATTGTGATTCTGTGTGGTTGTTCTAACTGTAAGTAATAATCATCAGTTTTGGAAGTTCCTTTGGGTGGATGATATCAGCCAGGCACTGCTCTGTTTCTTTTATGTTGTGTGTATTGACCAGTGAGAAACCTGTCATGTTTCTTAAAACTGCTTAAGATTGAACCTGTCCGCCTAATCTATTTCATTGAACAGATTTCAACACCCTAGAAAACAATGCGAAAAAATCGTTTCATGGCACTATTTTTAATAATTTATATGTAGATCAAGGTTTACTCCCGTTTAGTTGTAGGGCACAAAAGATCGTCATTACACAAGGACTGAGTACAAGACCACACTTGACGGCCGCATCTTCTTCAAGGGGGGTTGAAATCTTTTGTTCTGGGGAGCGACCTTGAGTTAGCAATGGACATTGAAGTCACATTCTCGGTCTTCTGTATGAAGGGTGTATGTAGTTTTCCATGTGCTCTACGAGTGTCAATGCTCAATGGTGGCATGTGCAATGTAAAACCTTAAGCAGTCCCTGAGTCAGGTCACCATTTTTTTTCTTTTGCATCTTTCAATAGTTTTCTGTTGTTGAGAAATGCATCTTTCAAGTGGTTGTACTGCACAATGGGATCTGAAAACAGTATACGAGGGCCTATTGCTTTTTGTTGATTGTCGAGGATCAAACCTATTAGTGCGGTCATGTGTATTTTATTTGTAATTAGCCTGTTTTGTGTCTTCTGGGTGGTCAGTCCAGTCAAATTAGACTGCAAACTAAATAGTGATGCTAAATGATTGGACACAAATTTGACTTATGGTTAAATGAAAATCAGTTGACTGTTAGTTAGACAGACCCTTAATCTATATGAAGAATGAAAGAGAAGTTCATTAAAAAGAGATGACAAGAAAGAATTTTCTCTGGATATGAGTAGATATGTCACGAGCAAATGAAAACCATGGTGCCCCCTACTCTAGACATGCATACAAGATGCATGCTTGGTGGTTGGCGTTGGCAATTTGTGTGAGGGAAAGTAGACACTAGTAGATGGATATGCATATATAAATATGTATATGAGTGACATTTAAGGTTTCAGTTCATCATTAGACTTAGTTCATGTACATACAATATTTGTGCCTAGGAGATTTAATTATCTGAGACATTGGAGGACCAATAGTTGGGAAACACATGATGAACTTTGATTGCCATTGGGTCCACATTGGAGTGCGCCTTCCTTATGCATAAATGTAGTAATCAAGAAGCCCGAAGGAATTTTTATGGAGTATGCCTCCAAGGGTCTTTTCTCGACCAAGTCGGACATCTACAATTTCGGCGTCCTACTTCTCGAGATTATAAGCGGGAAGAAGAATGCAAGCTTATTGAATTTCACAGGACATGTAAGTACATAAAATGCACTAGATCCACTTAATATGTAACAAAAGATTCCACTTCAGTTGTGTTGAAATCTAAATATCGAAGCGACTAATGATCACCGCAACCCCGTTTATTTCAGGTATACAAGCTGTGGCAAGAAGCGAACGGGCATGAGTTGGTCGACATGGTACTTAGGCTTGACTGCCCGGTGTCCAAGGTGATGAAGTGAGTCTAGGTGGCGCTGCTCTGCATCCAGGTCAGCGCCAACGGCCAACCCAGCATTTCCGATATGGTCTTCATGCCCGGCAGCGAGTGGATCGGACTGCCAGAGCCCAAGCAGCCGGCCTACTTAATTGTCAGGATGTCGAACATCCAAGAGTCAGTCAGACCGGTTGCCCGGTCGTCCTACATCAGCATCGTCGTCTTGTAGAACGGCAGATGTTCAGCGTAGAGTTGGGAAGATGGCTCTGGAAAAACCTGGTCCTTGGCCTGCTTTTTAATGTTTAGTGGAGGGCCTGAATCAACCGCTTTATTGCATTTTATCAGATCATTTAATGTTTGCGTTTTACTCACTTGGTGTGAAAATTGATGACTGGGATGGCTATTTTTAGTGGCAAGGTGTACACACCTGTCACATGCATTACTTCCATTGCATAACTATGCATCCTGACCATATATAGATGTCAGGGTGATGTCAGGGTGCACACACTTGTCACTTGTGTGTAAAAATTCAGAACCTGGCATGATGCACATAGACAAGAACAGGACATGCACTCAGATTCTCTTATTTGCTTGATGCATACAAAACTGCATATATGTTGTGTGTAAATTCAGAACTTCCCATGTTGCAAGCTGCACACAGGCAAGAATAGGACATGCCATTTGCATATGTATTTCACAATTATGACTTGCATATATACATGCTTCGAATACATTTCATGGTTTTCAATTGCATATGTATTTCACAATTATGACTTTCATATATATTTATTTCGAAAGTTGGAAAGAGCACCTTGATTGAGCATGCTTGTGACGATGAAAGGGTGCGCAACCACTTCTCTCAGGTTTTGTGTTTCAGTGGAGATGATCTTAAAGATGCAAGTATAGAGACCCTAAGATGTGGAGGTAGAATAAGGCATCAAAACCGTGGTGTGGGCGGTGGAAGGACACTGATCATCGTTGAGCTGCTTCCGGATATCGACGAGCATGTATGGAAGAAGTTGTATTCAGCAGCGAGAAGCCGCACCATGAGCGGAAGTAAAATCATAATCGCGAGCCGATCCGACAAGATCTCAAGCTTTGGAACCACGCAACCCCTCAGATTACAGTTCAGTACCCTAGAGGCATACTGGTACTTTTTTTTTTGAGAGTACGCCAAAGGCGTACCATATTTTTATAGAAGGGAGAAAACAATAATTACAAGAAACCGGCAACGGATGCGAACATCGGTCGCCGGTAACACCCACACCAAACACAAACCTAAAATCAACTCCTTACAAATCTATCTAAACCTCCGACACCTACACCTGCACGTTCAACTCTACTAACTCCTCGAGGATCCAACTGGCTAACTCCCTTGGTCCCTTGATTTGCTCCGGTCGGTGGAAAACTCTCGCGTTCCTCTATTTCCAAAGTGACCAATCCGCCTCGATGACAAACGTGTTGAAGCCCATCCTATCCTTGCCTTGAAAGGTATTTCTAGCTCTCAACCACCATTCGTCAAAGGTGTCGCTCACTGACGGTGCGGCCACATTCAAATGTAGCGTGTCCATGCACGTATGCCAAACCTCTCGCACATAGACGCATTGGATCAGAATATGCTCCGTATTATCCTCCTCTTGCAGGCACATGTAACAAGGCGAAGGCCTGTCCTGCAAGCCATGGCGCGCCCTCCTATCCGAAGTCCACAGTCTGTGTTGCACTGCCAACCAAGGGAATATTTTGCACTTTAGCGGAGCCCTATAGCGCCAGATCCCACTGGCCGTGGGGGAGCGGATCCCACCCTGACAGAGTTGGGTGTAGGTGGATTTCGCCGTATATGCACCCAATCGATCATGTGGCCAAATGAAACGATCCTCCTCATGCTCATCTCTCGGCACCGATGCAATTGCATGTCTCAGGTGCATGGCTTGAATTAATGCTCCGAACGAGAACTGGAGCTGCACATCCTGAGTCCAACTCTCGTCCTGTAACTTGTGACGCCCTCGATTCAATCGTATACTAATCATACACGCAAATGTGTACGATCAAGATCAAGGACTCACGGGAAGATATCACAACACAACTCTAGACACAAATTAAAATAATACAAGCTTTGTATTACAAGCCAGGGGTCTCGAGGGTTCGAATACATAAGCTCGAAAACACAAGAGTCAGCGGAAGCAACAATATCTGAGTACAGACATCAGTTAGACAAGTTTGCCTTAAGAAGGCTAGCACAAAAGCAACAAGGATCGAAAAGGCAAGGCCTCCTGCCTGGGAGCCTCCTAACTACTCCTGGTCGTCGGCGGTCTCCACGTAGTAGTAGGCATCGACGGTGGCCTCTGGCTCCTGGGCTCCGACATCTGGTTGCATCAACCGGAAAGAAGAAGAAAGGGGGAAAAGGGGGAGCAAAGCAACTGTGAGTACTCATCCAAAATACTCGCAAGCAAGGATCTACACTACATACGCAACATTATCAAAGGAAGGCTGTTGTAACGCCCACGATGCGGCTATATCTCCCACGTGTCGAGGCACGACTTAGAGGCATAACCGCATTGTGATTTTGTCGCAAGAAGGGTCATCTTCACACAATCCCATGTAATGAACAAGAATGGGATAACGAGAGTTGGCTTACAATCGCCACTTCACACAATACATAAATATAATTCATACATCATCCAAAATACACACATAGACCAACTACGGTCAAGATCCAAATGAAAATAAGATAACCCCAAATGCTAGATCCCCGATTGTCCCAACTGGGCTCCACTACTGATCGTCAGGAAAAGACACATAGTAACGACCACGTTCCTCATCGAACTCCCACTTGAGGTCGATTGCATCATCAACTGCACTGGCATCGTCGGCACCTGCAACTGTTTTGGTAGAATCTGTGAGTCACGAGGACTCAGCAATCTCACACCCGCGAGATCAAGACTATTTAAGCTTATAGGAAAGAATGGTGTAATGAGGTGGAGCTGCAGCAGGCACTAAGCATATATGGTGGCTAACATACACAAAAGAGAGCGAGAAGAGAAGCAACGGAACGGTCGTCATCTAGTAGTGACCAAGAAATGATCCTGAACTCCTACTTACGTCATTCATAACTCAAACCGTGTTCACTTCCCAGACTCCGCCGAGAAGAGACCATCAGGGCTACACACACGGTTGATGTATTTTAATTAAGTCAAGTGACAAGTTCTCTACAACCGGACATTAACAAATTCCCATCTGCCTCATAACCGCGGGCACGGCTTTTGAAAGATAATACCCTGCAGGGGTGTCCCAACTTAGCCCATTATATGCTCTCACGGTCAATGAAGGATAAACCTTCTCCCGGAAAGACCCGATCAGTCTCGGAATCCCGGTTTACAAGACATTTCGACAATGGTAAAACAAGACCAGCAAAGCCGCCCGAATGTGCCGACAAATCCCGATAGGAGCTGCACATATCTCGTTCTTGTAGGAGATATGCCCTAGAGGCAATAATAAATGTTATTGATTATCTCCCTGTTCATAATTATGTTTATGTTCCATGCTATAACTGCTGTGGTTCCCGAGCCCGTATATCCATAAAGGCTCTGGGGAGAACCCATATGCACGTGTGGAATAATAAATGGTAAAATGTATTCCTAGTCGTGCCTCTAAGACTAGCTCAAGTGTTGCATGATGATTATGTTTTCCCAATCATGGGCATGTCTATGCCAAGCAACTTTGACGGCACAATGTCAGGAAGGACATTTGTGTTGACTCGACCCGAATTGATGTTATGCTATGAGATACATTCGTCACAAGTTAATGGTTTATAACACAGAGATAGTTAATGTTTGCATAATTCCTTAGACCATGAGAGTATCAAGTTTCTTCATGCTTGCTTCATGAACTTTGGGGTTTGTTAAACGTCATCCGTAACTGGATGGCTATTACGGCGGCTTACGGGTTCATGGGAAAGTATGTTTAGTAACTTGATAGCTCGAGATTGGGATTTGCTCCTCCGACGATGGAGATATATACACTCGCCCACTCGGTGTTATGGTGTCCATCATCGTCTGGCCAGACACTTTGTGATTTGATCACGGGGATGCCGGAACACGATAACGAGAAAAGAGAACAATACCGGTAACGAGGTAACTAGCATAGTGGACAAGTTGTTGATCCACGGGAATGCCAACATGTCTCACCTCGGGTATTTGTAACATATCGCGAAGCAACAGGAATAGCTCACTGCAACTAGAGGTTCACTCGAATATTCATTCGTGTGGGTATAGGGGTCAATATGGGTGTCCACGGCTCCGATGTTGATCATTGATCGGAAGGGGTTCCGGGTCATGTCTATACTTCACCGAACCTATAGGGTCACACGCTTAAGGGTCATCTATCTGCTGAATACTAGAAAGGGAGTCTGAGAGAAAATCACCGAAAAAGTTTCGGACACCGAAAAGTTTCGGACAGCGGAATCGTACCGCAGAGAGAGGTCACCGGATGAGTTTCGGTGAAACCGAAAAAGTTGTTTCGGGGTATGCCATTAAGTCAAAATGGTTTCGGCACATGCCTGATAATTCTTGGAGGGTGCCAGAATCATTCTGGAAACTTTTTGGAAATTTTAGAAATAATAACCGAAAATGTTTCGGAGCTGCCGGTACCGCTTTGGCTGTTTTTCGCAGATGAAATTCACTAATCTGAAATTGTTTCAGAACGAATCCAAAATCATTTTAGTGGGTACTGGAATTATTCTAAGACCCACAGAAATATTTTCGGATTTAGTGGACGCGAAAAATTGTCTTCATGAATAGTGAAAACGCATTCTTGTTTGCTTTTCGCAGATGAAAATCACTAAACCGAAATTGTTTCGGAACGCGTTGAAAATTATTTTAGTGGGTACTGGAAATGTTCTGAGCCCACATAAATATTTTCAGTTCGAACGGACGCTGAAAAATGTTGTCATGAATAGTGAAAGTGCTTTTTGCTTGGCTTCTTGCAGAAGCGACCCTTGGGCTTGGCCTGTAAATAGGGGTGGAGGGGGCTGCCTAAAAGATCATCCCTTCTCACATACAAGTGCCATGCATGATCTGGCTTCTCTCTCCCTCCCAGCGAAATAGTTTTGTAGAGCCGAAAGGCTGTCTTTGTTCCGGTGGGAACTAGTTCTGGACGGCGAAGCCCTGCCGGATAAATGACACCGTATGTGTGCAACTCTGTAGAGAGATCGTAGTTTCGGTCTTAGTTCGTGAGTGCCTCCCGAAGGGCTGTCCGTGTGACCGTCCGAGTTTCGAAGGTCCTCCCAAAGGGCTGTCCGAGTGACCGTTCGAGTTTCGAAGGTCCTCCCGAAGGGCTGTCCGCGACACCGTCCGGGGGGGCTGTTCGACCGCCTCCCGGAGGGCTGTCTGAGGAGCAGATGAGGGTATACATCCTCGCGGTTGGGAGATTGTAAATCCTAGCTGCGGGGATCTGCACCGCCGATCGTCATCGACTCTACTTCCCGCTGCGCTACGAGTCGGTAACGAAAAAGATCAAACCATGTATGCAGTCTCCATAGTGGTCCTGGGCTGGTGCGTATGTCGGAAATTTTTTGTTTTCTGTCGCGTTCCCCTACAGTGGCATCATGAGCCGTGCTATGCGTAGATGCAGGTTGCGATCTAGAATACATAGAGATGTATGGGTATTGCATAATATAATTAGGTAGTAGATGAGATCTATTGCTGAAAATTATTTATGCGGGTGACAGATGAAATCTGTTACCCGACGTTCTTGTTACTTCCCTAGAATTTGCGTTTGCTCAATCTCGAGACAACATGGTGGAATTTGACAAAGTTCTGGCAATCCGTGATCCTGATTGATCATGGAAGTGCTATCAGTTCTTTGGGTTCTGCCGTAGTCAAAAGAAAGATGAAATTCGCAGATGAAAGGGCATTGCATATATGATCTGCACGGGGGTCATGCGTATGACGAAGTTTAGTATGGGGCTCGAGATTTAATTATCTCGTGTTTCATACACCCTGAGATGTTAATCTAGCAACTTGAATAATCATACTTGATGATAAAACGTTGGTAGCTGCGGTTTAAGTCAAAACCTTAGAAGCCACGGAAAATAAAATTTTGCATAAACCGATTAGAGGCGTCTAACTTGGTTTTGCAGGATATGCATGTGATGTGGTATAGCAATGCTCATATTCAATTTGATTATGTATGAGATGACTATATGATGTAATTAACATGACCTGCGTGTCATGATTCGGCATGATGGCTGGAGCCATATGATTGTCACTTTAATGACCTGCGTGTCAACCTTAAGTAATGCACTTATTTTATTATCTATAGAGATAGCAATATTATCTGG
This sequence comes from Triticum aestivum, assembly GCF_018294505.1. NCBI lineage: Eukaryota > Viridiplantae > Streptophyta > Magnoliopsida > Poales > Poaceae > Triticum > Triticum aestivum. Next base: position 20,203,401 of record NC_057799.1, read on the forward strand.
TGCATCAACAGGGTGGTGGCAATCTTCGTGAAGGTGAACACCGACGCGAATGCCGAAGACGAAGAAATGAAATACTTCTCCGTCAGAAAGGGCTATACCATATCATGCTATTATGAATTGCGTGAGATGTTTATCCCTTATGAAGCACCCTTCTTGATTGCGCGGTAGTCGCTTTTTAATAGGGTGATCTCTCACTTAAAATATCAAAGTAGTTAGTGTTCACCCAAGTGTAGCACCGTCTGAAATTCGTATCTTTTCGGGGTGCGCCATGTACACATGAGCACGAACGAATCGAGAGGAATGAGGCGGGTGAGGTCAGACCTCGCAGCAAGATCACTTGGTTGTCTTTGATGTTCAGGCAGGAGAGTCCTGAGCTCGGAACACGCCCATCGAAAGATGAATAAGAATCACATAGAGATGTGATCGGCAAGTTGGCCTACCAATTGAAATTCGTGTCATCAGTGATGAACCTGTCAATGGCATCGAATAGAAATATGGATCTTGAATCACTCTAAATCAATTATGAGAGATATTGATTTGAGTGGGAGCGCACTGTTGAATTAACATGTTTAATTCTCAGTGCAATTAATTATGAACACTGTCTATGTGTTTCTTGCAAAATAGTTGTAGAATAATGGCTCGCGTTTCCACCTTCCCTGTTAAAATTGAATAGCTGTTAAATATCTGGTTAAAACTTTACGTTTGGTAACGTAATGTGAGGATTGTCCTCAAAAGTGCCGAGAAGGACTTTGTCCCGTCGCATGCTTTCCGTATCCTCCCGCTAATGCTATGGATCATGTGACTCTCGTCCTTCGATCCAAAAGCCAGAATTCTGTTACGGTCAAGCGGAATATGTTTGCTTCCATGAAACCCAAACTTCGAAAGTTGGGATAGTTATATGATATTCATGGAACTGAAAATTATTTTCAGATACAAACAAAGCAATGTTTTTTTGCAAGTATTAGTAAAAGTGTTTACTATGCATTTGACTGTTGGGAAAGGGATCCAGAAGAACGCCTGTCATATAATGAAAGGTGAATAAAACAACAACTTAAAGAGAAAGGAAGTGTCCAAAGGGTGTTAGTATGACTTACACACCTAGGAAGTCCGGGGCTAACGCCACTCTTAAGTTGGGTGCTTCTTTTGCGAGTAGGAGAAATACTAAAAGTTAAACTGTTAGAAGTATAAAGGCAGAAAGAAAGATGACTGGAATATCCAGCTCATGTATGAATGTCATACAAGTTTTTGATGTATAGTAGGCTGGTCAAAGACATAGTTCTTGGAATTATGGTTAAACATGTTAATCACTAATTCTTGGGTATTGTGAGTTAATCACAAGGATACCCGCTCGATTGCATTCTGTTGTGAATCAATGTAAGAGCTACTATGGCCTAAAAAGACTAGCCAGAAATGAGGTTAAGGTATACACAGGGAACATAGTAAATTTTACTATACCTTCTATCGGTGTATTACCGTCTGTATTTATTTTCATAATTCATTTAGAGTTTTACAAACTCTAGCCCATTGCATAAGGTATCTTGCAAGAAGGTTGTTCATAAGAGAACTTTTTATGTTCGATGTTATGAATAACACAAGGGCCATACTTTCATTATGAATGAGTTGTATGTTATGAATATTGATAATAACATAATACCTCTGGGTTTACTTTCATAATTCATTTTAGAGTGTCATACACTCTAGCCCATTGCACAATGTTTGTTGCAAAAGAGTTGTTCATAAAAACAAAAATTGTTGTTAAGTATTATGAATAACATGGAGGGCCATGCTTCCATCCAAGATGGGATGTATGTTACGAATATTGATGGTAATATGATACATCCATAACACTGACGCTAAATATCGCAAGACTAAAAGAATACCACAAAAGTGTGGCACTACATTTGGTCACATTGGAGAAACCCGCATGGAAAATTCCATTATGATGGATTTTGAAGTCCTTTTGATTTTGAATCATCTGACACTTGCAACTTTCCTCCGAAAAGTGAAGTGACTTATACCGTTCACAGGCGATAAGGAATGAACAACAAACTTATCAGTGATCATACATTTGATGTGTGTAGTCCGATAAGTGTTGTTAGTGGTGGATTTATTTATCTTTAGAAATGACTCAAGTAGATATATGGATATTTACTTGATGAGACGTAAGTCTGGATCTTTTGAAATCATTCGAAAGGTTTTCAAGAAGTTATTGTAACAAGAAAATTATGTTTCTGTAATTTGATTGCACAAAGGAATATTTGAGTTACATGTTTAGCGAATGTCTGATGAGTTGTGAAAAGAGTTTCATAACTTACACCTTCCGGAACACCACTATGAGTGAAAAGTCCGTAGAGATGTAATCTAACCATTTATGACATGGTAAGGTCAAAGATGACATAAATAAATTTGCCATTATCCTTTTTAAAGAGTGATGCTTTAGAGATTACGGCTTTTACACTGAAAAGAGCTTCATCAGGTCTGTTGAAATGAAGCCATGGTATAGTACGCCCAACCATGTTGTATCTTTTCTTAACATTTGGAATATGGGGCTTGTGTAAAAGGTTACAAACCTATTCCAAATCAGACAAGTGCTACTTTGTAGGTTATACCAAAATGTTGGGTATTCCTCTCTCAATATACCGAGGCAAATAGTTTTGCCGCGAAACGGTGTGCTTTTAAAGAGAATGGTTCTTTCAAAAAGGTGAGTGGGAGAATAGTGCAACTCGACGAGATAAACAGTATCTACGTCATCAGATCAAAGGAAAGAGACCTTGGAAGTAATTCCAGAGTTTCCTACTGCGACTGATACGGAAGTCTCTATAATAAAATGTATGAACTTCGGTCGAACTTGCAGCTGAACCGCGTAGGCAAGGCTCGTGCAAACCTCTCAGGTGCGCAAACGAGATATTGTTTTTAGACAACATTATACCTACGATACACAAGGAAGCGTTGATGGGCCCTGACTCCGGAATTGGCTAAATGCCAATACAATCCGAGTTAGTTTCCATATAAGTGATTCAAGATTAAAACCTTGATACACCTTTCGGAAGACTTAGAGTCTAACGAATATTTATGGAACTTAAAACCGATACGGATAAAAATGTTTTATCCATAAAGCTCGACTTGTTGAAATAACAAGTTCAAGAGTTGACTACGATGAGGTTGTTTTCATCATAGCGATGCTTAAAGTCAGTTCGGGTTGAACTAGCAATTAATACATATTTCAATCATGACATATGAAACATGGATGACAATAGGATTTCCATCTGATGGAAATGAAACCAAGGACTTGCATGTGTTACAGTCCAAGGCATTTTGTCTATCCAGAGGATGCTAGTAAGGGTGCAAACTTCAGAGTTCCAGCGATGGACAGAAGAGAGAAAAATGGAGTTGGAATCTTCGTGCTTTGATGAAATGGTCAAAGGGGTTTGACTTCATCAATGGGTAATGAAGATGCTTGTAATTCAAGAAAGTAAGTGGGAGCGTAATAATATTTCTAAAAACCTTGTGTGCTTGACACATTGTTAATTGGAAATAAATTTCTTGACACGAATTAGGACTTCATTTGAAATTAGTTTTTTGATGAAGTGCTTAGGCTAAATAGCCTCTATATTAGGCATAATGATCTATGGAGATAGATTTACCCAATAGGGCTAAGCAATGAATACATATTGACAAGGTGCTAAAACCTTTTAGCATTTAGAACCGCCAAGGAGTGATTCTTGCCGGAGTCACATGGAAGAGTTTTTTGCAGACTCGGTGTCCCAAAACACTGATGAGCAAAATACATGATGCAGATTCCACACACTTTTGTGTTTGGATTAATCATGTATTCCATGGTATGTAAAACAACCAGATATGTCCGATACTCCCAAGGTGTTGCGAGTATGGATACCAAAGTGATCAAATTACTGATCATGGGACAACAGTGAAAGATGTCACAGAGTACTAGAGTAAATACTTATGACATGGTTTTCTCGCAAGCAGAGATCATGAAGAGTTCGTTGTAAAATGTTACATCGATACAGTCTTCATCTTTTCTCCATGCGATTTTCGATTTAAATTAAGGGTTTTGTGTAACACACAATGTGGTGGCACAGTTAGTTGGAATTTTTTCAAACTAGTTACTGTGGCAAATTCTATAACAAGGGCTAAGTATGTTGACGCTTTAGAAGCGACAAAGAAGATGTTGAATCATATAGTTCATTCATGAACTTAGTATAGTTCCAAGATGGCTTTTGACAATGGGACACTACTGCAGGTAGTTGCTCCATAACTCAGTCTGAGGAATCCAGGTTCGACCTGTGATTCACATACATACAAAGCCAAGTTCACACAAAATATGAGTTTTCTGAAAATGTGAAAACGCGAGGACATGCAAAGATACACACGGAACTGAAGTCGTCAGATCCGTTGGACATCAGGCTATACCACAAGCGAAGCATATTTACACCGGTGTGCCACAGGTGTGAAGTGCATTAGCATAAGGTAGATTATTGTCTCTAGTGCAAGTGGGAGTCTGTAGGAGATATGCCCTAGAGGCAATAATAAATGTTATTGATTATCTCCCTGTTCATAATTATGTTTATGTTCCATGCTATAACTGCTGTGTTTCCCGAGCCCGTATATCCATAAAGGCTCTGGGGAGAACCCATATGCACGTGTGGAATAATAAACGGTAAAATGTATTCCTAGTCGTGCCTCTAAGAGTATCTCAAGTGTTGCATGATGATTATGTTTTCCCAATCATGGGCATGTCTATGCCAAGCAACTTTGAGGGCACAATGTTAGGAAGGACATTTGTGTTGAATCGACCCAAATTGATGTTATGCTATGAGATACATTCGTCACAAGTTAATGGTTTATAACACAGAGATAGTTAATGTTTGCATAATTCCTTACACCATGAGAGTATCGAGTTTCTTCATGCTTGCTTCATGAACTTTGGGGTTTGTTAAACGTCATCCGTAACTGGATGGCTATTACGGCGGCTTACGGGTTCATGGGAAAGTATGTTAAGTAACTTGATAGCTCGAGATTGGGATTTGCTCCTCCGACGATGGAGAGATATACTCGGGCCCACTCGGTGTTACGGTGTCCATCATCATCTGGCCAGACACTTTGTGATTTGATCACGGGGATGCCGGAACACGATAACGAGAAAAGAGAACAATACCGGTAACGAGGTAACTAGCATAGTGGACAAGTTGTTGATCCACGGGAATGCCAACATGTCTCACCTCGGGTATTTGTAACATATCGCGAAGCAACAGGAATAGCTCACTGCAACTGGAGGTTCACTCGAATATTCATTCATGTGGGTATAGGGCTCAATATGGGTGTCCACGGCTCCGATGTTGATCAGTGATCGGAAGGGGTTCCGGGTCATGTCTATACTTCACCGAACCTATAGGGTCACACGCTTAAGGGTCATCTATCTGCTGAATACTAGACAGGGAGTCTGAGAGAAAATCACCGAAAAAGTTTCGGACACCGAAAAGTTTTGGACAGCGGAATCGTACCGCAGAGAGAGGTCACCGGATGAGTTTCGGTGAAACCGAAAAAGTTGTTTCGGGGTATGCCATTAAGTCAAAATGGTTTCGGCACATGCCTGATAATTCTTGGAGGGTGCCAGAATCATTCTGGAAACTTTTTGGAATTTTCAGAAATAAAAACCGAAAATGTTTCGGAGCTGCCGGTACCGCTTTGGCTGTTTTTCGCAGATGAAATTCACTAATCTGAAATTGTTTCAGAACGAATCCAAAATCATTTTAGTGGGTACTAGAATTATTCTAAGACCCACAGAAATATTTTTGGATTTAGTGGACGCGAAAAATTGTTTTCATGAATAGTGAAAACGCATTCTTGTTTGCTTTTCGCAGATGAAAATCACTAAACCGAAATTGTTTCGGAACGCGTTGAAAATTATTTTAGTGGGTACTGGAAATGTTCTGAGCCCACATAAATATTTTTAATTTGAACGGACGCTGAAAAATGTCGTCATGAATAGTGAAAGTGCTTCTTGCTTGGCTTCTTGGAGAAGCCACCTTGAGGGCCTTTTTGGTATTTCCCCCCTTGGCTTCTTGGAGAAGCCACCCTTGGGCTTGGCCTGTAAATAGGGGTGGAGGGGGCTGCCTAAAAGATCATCCCTTCTCACATACAAGTGCCATGCATGATCTGGCTTCTCTCTCCCTCCCAGCGAAATAGTTTTGTAGAGCCGAAAGGCTGTCTTTGTTCCGGTGGGAACTAGTTCTGGACGGCGAAGCCCTGCCGGATAAATGACACCGTATGTGTGCAACTCTGTAGAGAGATCGTAGTTTCGGTCTTAGTTCGTGAGTGCCTCCCGAAGGGCTGTCCGTGTGACCGTCCGAGTTTCGAAGGTCCTCCCGAAGGGCTGTCCGAGTGACCGTTCGAGTTTCGAAGGTCCTCCCGAAGGGCTGTCCGCGACACCGTCCGGGGGGGCTGTTCGACCGCCTCCCGGAGGGCTGTCTGAGGAGCAGATGAGGGTATACATCCTCGCGGTGGGGAGGTTGTAAATCCTAGCTGCGGGGATCTGCACCGCCGATCGTCATCGACTCTACTTCCCGCTGCACTACGAGTCGGTAACGAAAAAGATCAAACCATGTATGCAGTCTCCATAGTGGTCCTGGGCTGGTGCGTATGTCGGAAAATTTTTGTTTTCTGTCGCGTTCCCCTACAGTTCTCAGGGCACACCGGATGAGTAGTCCGTACAACTAAAACCAATCCTCGAGTTTCCCCAAGGTGGCGTTGCAAAGGGCTCTAGTTTGGACCAGCACTCACAGGAACACTGGCCCGGGGTTTAAATAAAGATGACCCTCGGGCTCGCGAAACCCGGGGGAAAAGGCTTAGGTGGCAAATGGTAAAACCAAGGTTGGGCCTTGCTGGAGGAGTTTTATTCAAGGCGAACTGTCAAGGGGCTCCCATAAATCACCCAACCATGTAAGGAACGCAAACTCAAGGAACATAATCCCGGTATGACGGAAACTAGGGCGGCAAGAGTGGAACAAAACACCAGGCATAAGGCCGAGCCTTCCACCCTTTACCAAATATATAGATGCATTAATTAAATAAAACATATTGTGATATCCCAAAATATCCATGTTCCAACATGGAACCAACTTCAACTTCAGCTGCAACTAGCAACGCTATAAGAAAGGCTGAACAAAAGCGGCAACTTAGCCAAACAACGGTTTGCTAGGAAAGGATGGTTAGAGGCTGACATGGCAAAATGGGAGGCATGATATAGCAAGTGGTAGGTAGCGCAGCATAGCAATAGAGCGAGCAACTAGCAAAGCAAAGATAGAAGTGATTTCGAGGGTATGGTCATCTTGCCTGCAAGGTTCTCAGAGTTGTCGAAAGCTTGATCCTCGTAAGCGTACTCAACAGGTTCCTCGTTCACGAACTCATCTCCTGGCTCTACCCAAAACAAGAACACAAGCAACGGAACCACAATCAATCACGGGGAATGCACAAGCAACATGAGGCAATACATGAATGATATGCAAGATATGATATGCGATGCATATGCGTGCTCCGGAAGAAAAATGATGAACAAGGCAGTAACTTGGCAAACCAAGCATGCCATTGGAAAGATGAGATGATTTCGGTCGAAATTGATATAAGATCACCGGAAACGGATGCACGGTTTGCAAATGGCAAGCAAAACAAGAATGACAGGAATCTGCGATTAACAGCATGATAGCACTTAAAATGCAACAATTAATAATGCTACAACACTCCAACATAGCAACAAAGCACATGGAAGCAATCTAAAGGAGATGCTTGACAAAAGATGAACACTGAGCCACAGCTAGTTCACAACATAACAGGTTCAAACAAGCATTGGCAAAAGTGCAAAAGATAACAGGTTCACAGACTTTGTGAAATTATTGGACATAGCTGAAACAGTATCAGGTAGCAATGTTCAGAGCATGAAATGAACATGCTACAGAAACTTAACATAGTAAACCAAGGCATGGCAGTAATCTACTAAATGCATATGACAAAAGTACCTTACTGACCCTAAGCCAAAAAGGACCAGAAGATATGATGGCAACCATGTAAACATAACAAGTTTCGTTAACAGGTTCCAGACTTGTAGAAAACAGAGCATGGCAGAAACAATAATATGAAGGTATCTTGGTGAGCTTGATGCACCCACCACACAGCAATGCATGACAAAACAAGTATACCTACAGCAAGATGACATGTTTATGAAACTATTCATTGCAAGAACAAATACATAGCATGAATGGAACAAGTACAACAATCTTGACAAAATTAAATAACACTGCCAGAAATATTTAGTTCGTCGTGGCATATGGCAGGGCGGACCGGTGGACTTTAGTTCGTCGTGGTCACGTGCCAAGACGCCGATGCTGATGGCTGCGCGGACTCCTTGTCGACGGCGGCTACGCTGAAAGACGACTCCTTATTGATGGTGGTCACGCGCCAAGCCGTCCTGGCCGGCGGCCAGACTAGCTCCTCCTCGACGCCAGCGGGGTGCCAAGACGCATGCAGCTGCTCGTCATCTACATGTTCCTTTCCTGCTGCAAGTGCGCCGGACAGCCGGTGTCTGAAGTCTGAACCCATCTCTGAACCCATCCTTCTGACATACATATACTAGTTGCTTATTCGCAAAACAGTTCGATTGTAGAGTGACTCCCTGGCTTCACCAAACTAGAAAGATCGATTTAGCTTTCTCTTTAATCAAACGAGAGAGAGAGATGTTTAATTGGGTGATCAACATAGTCGTCCGCAAGTTAATTGGGTCAAAATTAGCTTGTGTACACATTGCATATGAATTCCTACGCTTGAACAAGTGGAATTCACGTATTCTGAACTAGTATGAATATTTTGATGTACTTCTACTCCTGCGTATGATATCATAGTGTTCACTGTTTATCGAAAAATGGTTTTCCCCGCTTTGTATTCCAAAGCAACAAACACCGATACAAGGATCCTTGGGACGAGCAGCACATCAAGCCAAAAAGAAAAAGAAGAAGAAACAAATGCCAACAACGGCAGCTCGACAAAGCGCGGATGACCCGCAACCGCTACGCCCTTCAGAAACAAACCACCACAGCCTGAGGCTCCGAACCGCCGCGTACCAAGCAGCACATCTAAGAAGGAATGCAATGCCGACGACGCTGCTGCCCGGACATGTCCTAGGGTTTCCCCCGCACGCGGAGGGAGGTGGGGGATGGATATCACCGACATCCTCCAGGAAGGAATGGTGGCACCCGTAGGTGTCACTGCATCGGAGCCGAAGAACCGGCAAGGATTTCTCCCGCACTCCAACCCCACCGCCCAACCGGACCGGAGCCGACCAGCCAGACCGCCGCCCACCACCATGCGCCATCGCGGTTGCGCCACCACCCACGCCGCCTCACTGCGAACACCAACACGAGGCCAAAAGGACCGGAGAGAAGCTCCCCTCGGAGGGAGAAGCAACACCGTAACCGAACGGGAGCGAACCACCTCCACCGCCGTCGTGCGGGAGGCCAGAGCCTCCTGCACCGTCGCGGTAGCCGTCCGGACGCGGCAGCAGGGCATGCCAGGCCACACCTGGCCCAGCCAGGCCCGAAACGGGCCCGCTAAGCCCCGCCGGCCACGCTGCAGCAAGCCAGTGATGGCGCCGCCAGCACCCAGCCGCTCATCGCCTCTCCCCCGCCTCCCAGAAGCCGCGGAGCACACCCACCCCGCCGCCGGCCCGCCCAGGCCCAAGTTGGGGCCCGAAGGGCCCAGATCTGGGTCGAGCGGGCGCCGCCAGACCGCGACGCCGCCGCTAGTAGCCCACCCCAGCTCGCGCCAGAAACCCCCGCCGCCGCGTAGGACCGCCGCTGCCCAGAGACGCTGCCCGAAATCGCCCCGTCCCGCGCCGGAGGACACCCGAGAGGGGAAAGACCAGGGGGCCGCCGCCACCAGCGTCGCCCGGGCCAGGCCCACGGCGGGCACCGGCGACAGCGGCAGGTAGGAAGGGGGAGGGGAAGGCGCGCGGAAGAGGATGTTGGGCGCGGCCGGCTGCCCGCGGGGGCGATGCGGTCGCGGTCGGGAGGGAGAGCTTCAGTCAATCCTGCCGGTCTCGGCCGGCTGCTATTCCTCTTTCTCTCCTGAAAACTACTACCAGGTCTGGGTGTGCTTTGGTTTCAGTCAATCCTGTGCGTCCAGTGTTCACTGTTTGCCATGGTAGACGAGTGCGGCGTCGCATAGCAGCTGCATGCATCTTGCCGCACGGTCGCCATTTTGCGTCCACGGGCGACGAGGGAGTTCGGCACATGGCCACCATCGACAAGATCGTTCAGAGCGACCATGGATGTAGAGTCGTGGTAACATGAAGCCACGCAGCCGCTAGCATGAGCTCGTTCGGCATGGCCATGGGCGACAGGTCATGGTCGCGTGGTACTGTCCGGCCGCTGGCGACGAGGTCATCCGGCGCCGCCAGGGATGAGAGTAGCACGCGAACCCTAGCTCTTGTGGTGGTATGAGTTACTCGTATAGGTATCTCATACAAGGATACATCCGTGATTGGAATCGGTAATGGGTAATTAGACAAAATGGGATTACATGTTTTGAGATTGGCATCGCCATGTGTCATCCATCGGGTCGGGTCTCACGGGATGGCTTGTGAGACCTGGTCGCGTTGATGTCGCTATAGAGTGGCCGCTTAATATGGATGCTGCCCAGAGCGGACGCAACCTCTCATTGGCGATGGCATTCATGCAGCACGCCGGCCGAGAGCGTTGCCCGCAACGCGTTCCCGTTGTCAGTGTTTGTTTAATGCCAGACAAAAGTTTACTGGACAAGACGGGATGGATATCTATCACGTATGTATGTTGTGGGAATTGCACGTTGTATTCCTCACGTGCAAACGCACGTATATACGATGGACAGGAGTAGGCCACGACCTCAACTATATAAGGTAACTAGGAGGTGGGCCCAATACACAAATATGCACAACAAGTATACTCAACAACGTCCATGCAAAGCATGTCCGTCCATATGACGCCACGGAACCAACTCTGGCGCCACGCATTGACACACCCGGACGCTTGGCCTCATCGGAATCCGCTATTTAAAGGCTATCAAACCCGGCTAACTCCACATCACAACACATCCGCTCCACATGCACCTCCCTTTACACCACATCCGCCATGCTTTGCGAGCGGAAACACTTTGTGGGTTAGTCTTTCGTCGGAGATGAAGCACGAGGTGGCCGCCCTTGCAGCCGCCTGGTAGTCCCGCCGTGCAAGGCAGATCCAGCAAGGCATGTCGGCTAGCTCGCTCGAGGTCTCGGAAGACATTCCCACGATGTAGACGGGATCGGACAACGACACCGTGCCGCTGCCCGGGCTTGTGTGTGCCGGCTTTCGCATGGAGCAGGCGCAGGCGCACTACGACGCCGCCATAGTGGACGAGCAGCAGCATGTGCCTGCTCCTATGTCGGTGTTCCGGCAGGCGCGGTAGGAGCAGAGGTACAACATGTTCCTCCTCGAGAATCACCGATTTGGGCATCAAGATGGACCCAAATGAACATGGTGCAATGGAACAAAATGAAGAGCATCATCAGACGAACATTTCGATATATTACACGCGCGAAACGGAGCTATATGCAGAGAGTTATGATGCGATGAACATGGGCATGTACTGTGAAAACTAAAAGACTTAGAGAATTTCGGGAGAGGGAAGAAAAGTCAACCCGAAGCGGATCGAGATCTGGCTCGTCGGCGCACAGCTCGAGGATGGCCGGAGGAAGGAGAGATCGGCCGGCCGGAGGGAGAGGGAGGAGACGGCGGTTCGGGGCGCGGCGGAGACGGGCGGTGGCGGGGCGGAGGCGGCGACCTTGGCGCGCGGAGACGGGCGGCCGCGGGGCGGAGCGGCGACGGGGCGCCCTGGGCGCGGGCGACGGGAGGCGGGAGGCGCTGGCTCGGGCGCGCGGGCCGGGAGGGCTTCCCGCGGGCCTCGCGGGCTCGCGCGGCGGCGCGGCGTATGGCGCCACGTGGCAGGCGGGGAGTGGCCAGGTGCGGCAGTGGGGAGGTGTCCGGGGGCGGCGGACACGTCCGGTGGCGGCGGGGTGAATTTTTAGGGTTTGATCTGCGAAATATCTCGGGAGAGGAGGTGTATATATAGGTAGAGGGAGCTAGGAGACTCTAAACGGAGTGCGGTTTTCGCCCACACGATCGTGATCGAATGACCTAGAGCATGGAGGAGACTTAGAGGGGTTTTGGGCTGTTTAGAGAGGGGTTTTTCTGCAACACACAAACAAACATTGCGGTTACCCGGTTAACCGTTGGAGTACCAAACGACCTCCGAATGGAGCAAAACTTGACCGGTGGTCTCCCGGTGGTATACCAAGGCCACTTGACAAGACTCGGTCCATTCCGAGAGCGTTCAATACCCGCTCGAAAAGAAACAAGAAGGGTGCACCGGAGGAGGTGGGAGTGCCGGATTGCAAAACGGACAACGGGGAAAATGCTCGGATGCATGAGACGAACACGTATGCAAATGCAATGCACATGATGACATGATATGAAATGCATGACATGAACAAAATGCAAAAAGCAAAACGAAAAACAAAACCCGACCACGGAGGGAATATCATAACACATGGCCGAAAATGGCAAGAGTTGGAGTTACAAATATGGAAAGATACATCCGGGGTGTTACAACACTCCACCACTACGAGAGGATCTCGTCCCGAGATCTAGGACTGAAAGAAACTTCGGATATTCGGAACGGAGATGGTCCTCGCGTTCCCAGGTGGCTTCTCGGTCGGAATGGTGCGACCACTTCACTTTCAGGAATTTGATTGACTTGTTGCGAGTCTTGCGCTCAGTTTCTTCAAGAATAGCAACGGGATGCTCATGATAAGACAGATCTTCTTGGAGGTCAATCTCTTCGAAGTTCATTGTGCGCTCAGGCGTCTTGAAGCACTTGCGGAGCTGTGACACGTGGAACACATCGTGCACGTTCGCGAAGTTGGAAGGAAGCTCAAGTTGATAGGCGAGGTCGCCTCTTTTGCCAATGATCTTGAAAGGACCCACGTATCAAGGGGCAAGCTTCCCTTTGATACCGAAGCGACGAGTGCCTTTCATTGGAGAGACGCGGAGGTAGACATGGTCTCCGATCTCGAAAGCCAAATCACGGTGCTTACTATCATAGTAACTCTTCTGGCGCGATTGCGTGGCTTTAAGATTTTCACGGATGACTTTACACATTTCTTCAGCCTCTGTGATTAAGTCATTGCCAAGAAGTTGGCGTTCACCAGTCTCTGACCAATTGAGAGGAGTACGGCACTTTCTGCCATAGAGGATCTCGAATGGGGCCTTGCCCGAACTTGCTTGGAAGCTGTTGTTGTAGGAGAACTCGGCATATGGAAGACAATCTTCCCATTTCATGCCAAAGGAAATGACACAAGCCCTGAGCATATCTTCAAGAATTTGATTTACTCGCTCGACTTGGCCACTAGTTTGAGGATGGAAAGCTGTGCTGAAGCGAATATTTGTGCCCATGGCCTTCTGGAAGGAGTCCCAGAACTTAGATGTGAAGATGCTTCCACGATCTGAAGAAATCAATTGTGGAATGCCGTGCAAGGAGACAATTCTGGAGGTGTATAGCTCTGCCAACTGAGCTGCTGTGATAGACTCTTTGATTGGAAGGAAATGAGCCACTTTAGAAAGCTTGTCGATGACAACGAAGATAGCATCATTTCCGCGCTTGGACTTGGGAAAACCAGTCACGAAGTCCATTTCGATATGATCAAACTTCCATTCTGGGATAGCAAGAGGTTGGAGGAGACCAGCTGGTCGTTGGTGTTCTGCTTTCACTCTTCGACAGACATCACATTCATTCACGAATTGAGCGATTGCTCGCTTCATTCGAGTCCACCAATATGACTGCTTGAGGTCATGATACATCTTCGTACTTCCAGGATGAAAAGGAGAGAATTGTGCGCTTCGTTCATAATGACTTTCCTTAGATCACCTTTAGGAACCACAATCCGGTCCTCGAAGAATAAAGTGTCTCTGTCATCAATGCGATAGCACTTGTATTTGGAAAGACCCTTGTCGATACCACGTTTCACCTTCTTCACCATGGTATCCAGGAGTTGTGCCTCACGAATTTGATCTTCCAAAGTAGGAGAGACTATGAGGTTGGCAAGAAAGCCTTGAGGAACAACTTGGAGATTCAGCTTGCGGAAAGCTTCACAAAGATCCGGTTGGAATGGCTTGAGAATTAAGCTGTTGCAATAAGCCTTCCTGCTCAAAGCATCTGCAATGACATTGGCTTTGCCTGGAGTATATTCGATACTCGGATTGTACTCTTGAAACATTTCGACCCATCGAGTCTGCCTGAGGTTGAGGTTGGGCTGAGTGAAAATGTACTTGAGACTCTTGTGATCGGTGAATATGTCCACTTGTCTTCCCAACAAGAGATGTCTCCACGTTATTAGTGCATGGACAACTGCCGCCAACTCAAGATCGTGATTGGGGTAGTTCTTTTCGTTGGGCTTCAACTGACGAGATGTGTAGGCCACAACTTTCTTCTCTTGCATTAACACAGCACCGAGACCTTGGAGAGAAGCATCACAGAAAACTTCAAAAGGCTTGGATTCATCAGGAGGAGTTAAGACAGGAGCTGTGACAAGTTTCTCTTTGAGAGTGTTGAAAGCAACGTCACACTCAGGAGACCAGACATACTTCACATGCTTCTCGAGGAGGTCGGAAAGAGGCTTTGCAATCTTACAGAAATTCTCAACGAATCTTCGGCAATAGCTTGCAAGACCAAGAAAACTGCGGAGCTACTTGACATTCTGAGGAGGTTCCCAATTCACAATTGCGGACACCTTCTCGGGATTAACAGCGATGCCCTTGGCAGAGATGATGTGACCAAGGTAAAGAACTTCATCAAGCCAAAACTCACATTTTGAGAACTTCGCATAGAATTGATACTCTCTGAGCTTGTCGAGCACCAATCGCAAATGTTTGGCATGATCCTTCTTATTCTTGGAGAAGACCAAGATATTATCGAGATACACCAAGACGAATTCATTGGTATAGGGGTTGAACATGAAATTCATCATCCGAGAGAATGTTGGAGGAGCATTGACAAGACCGAAAGACATGACAGTATATTCATAAGAACCAAAGCTTGTTCTGAATGCTGTCTTGGGAATATCTTCTTCACGAATGTGAATCTGATGATAACCCATGCGAAGGTCAAGCTTGGAGAATACTTTAGCACCTTTGAGTTGCTCGAATAGCTCATTGATGTTGGGAAGTGGATACTTGTTCTTGATTGTCTTCTTGTTCAATGGATGGTAGTCGACACAAAGTCGTTCCGTGCCATCCTTCTTCTGGACAAAAAGAACACCACAACCCCATGGAGAAGAACTCAGTCTGATCAAACCCAGACGCTCTTGTTCATCGAGCTGTTTCTTCAATTCCTTCAGCTCCTTGGGTCCAAGCTTGTATGGACGCTTGCAAACGGGTTCAGTGCCGGGCTCAAGATCGATAACGAACTCATCTGGCCGGTGAGGAGGCATACCCAGAAGCTCTTCTGGAAAGACATCTTGATACTCACAAACGACTGGAATCTGAGAGATGGCATTCAATTCGCCCTTCTCATTGAGAAAACAACCGAATGGTTTCATCACGAGCGGCATAGATAATAACATCCTCAGAAGAGTGTGTCAATTGAATTTCCCTGGCAGCACAATCAAGTTGAGCCTTGTGCTTAGAAAGCCAGTCCATCCCGAGAATAAGATCAATATCCGAGTCACCAAGAACAATTGGTTTGGCCAGAAATTTATAGTCGCCCATCTTGATAACGGAATCCCGAACGAATGCTCGAGAAGTCATTTGTCGAGCCGGGGAAACAATAGACAAAGGACTCGGCAATACTTCAGTAACCAGATCATGCATAGCCACAAAAGGTCTTGAAATGAAAGAATGCGATGCACCAGTATCAAAAAGAACTTTTGCAGGAATATCATTAACTGAGAGGTTACCCATTATCACATCAGTAGATTCCTCTGCTTGAGCTGCATTCATCATGTTCACCTTAGCAGACTTGGGATTATGCTTGACCACTGCATTGCTGGAAGATCTGACAGGAGGAGGAGGCGGAAGACGCCTTTGGTTGAAGCACTTGTTAGCATAGTGACCTTTCTGCTGACACTTGTTGCAAGTCACCTCTGAGAGTGGACGATGATAAGGAGCATTGGACTTTGGAGCTTGATTCTGAGACTTGTTCTGATAGCCAGGGTTGGAAGAGTGGGAAGATCCATGGCCACCTTTGTTCTTCTGTTGGTAAGGCTGACGAAACGGAGGAGGAGGAGGCAACCAGAACTTCTGTTGCTTAGCTGCCACAAGTGAGGAAGAAGAAGACTGAACTACGTCTCTGACTCTCTTCTTAGATCACACTTGAGCTGAGCAGCCTCTTGCTTCAGTGCCATGTTATAGAATTGATCAAACTGAGTAGGCTCAACAAGAACGAGAGCTAACTGCAGATCCTCTCTAAGGCCACCTCTGAAGTGATAGATCATGCTCTTTTCATCAGGAACGTCTTGTTTAGCGAAGCGAGCAAGTTTCTGAAACTGGATGTTGAATTGATACACAGACATGTTGCCTTGCTTGAGATTGCGGAACTCCTCACGCTTGCTCTCAACAACACTTTGTGGAATGTGGTGCGCTTTGAAATCCCGACAGAAGTCAGTCCACGTGATCACACGACCTCCTCTGGAATCTTTGTATTGTTGATACCAATCAGCAAGTTGGTCCTTGAGCTGAAAAGAAGCGAACTTGACATAGTCCTCAGGCCTGACATTGCTACATTCAAAATGCTTGTTGATGTCCATGAGCCAATCATCGGCATCCGTGGCCTCGGCACAGTAGCTGAAAGACTTGGGCTGATTTGCGAGAAACTGGTTGAGGGTAGCAAAGTGAGACTGATTGTTGCCTTGACCTTGATTTCCTTGATTGCCTTGCCCTTGGGTGCATTCTTGCAAGAGTTGCAGAATCATCTGAGCATTGGCGTTGGTGGCTGCCATGATAGCTTGCCATGCCTCCGGAGGCGGAGGTGGTGGCGGAGGGTTCGCCTGACTCCCTTCATTGCGATCCGGATTCTAAAGCGTTGGTGGAGCCATCCTGAAGAGGGTGACATCCGTTAGCATCTTGATAGACAAATCACTACAGGAAATACCTATTTTGCCGTCTGCCACGGTGGACGGCAAAGGCATGAACGGCGGACGGCAAAGGCCTTTGCCGTCAGCCGCGGACGGCAAAAGGCTCCGGCAAAGTAGGCTACGGTAAACAGCTACTTTGCCGTCTGCTTCCTGGCGGCTGACGGCAAAGGCCCTTTGCCGTCAGCCGCGGACGGCAAAGAGAGCGGACGGCAAAAATTGTGCTCTCAGTCCGTTAAGTGGCTAACGGCAGGCCTTTGCTGTCCGCCAGCGGACGGCAAATTTTCTAGTGCCTTTGCCGTCCGCCAGCGGACGGCAAACTTTCTAGTGTCTTTGCCATCCGCCGTATGATGTCATCTACACGTCACCACATGGTAGGCCTTTGCCGTCCGCCGCTGACGGCAAACTCTTTTACTCTTTGCCGTCTGCCACTGTAGGCAAATTGACCAAATGGGTCAGCTCCCAGGAAGCACAGCTGGATGCAACGTGGCCTCTTTGCCGTCCGCGGCAGACGGCAAAGAGCCCTTTGCCGTCAGTGGCAGACGGCAAAGAGCCCTTTGCCGTCAGTGGCAGACGGCAAAGAGCCTGCATATTGGCTCTTTTTTCTGTTTTTTATTAAATCCAACAATTTTCATCACAAATATATATGACATATATAGATATATTTCACAAGGCCATTACAGAGCAAACATATAAGATATCCAACACATAACTTCATCATACATAGTTCCATGCATAGTTCCATCATACATAGCAAGTTCAACATAGAGGCATCCAACCATATACAATAGTTTCATCCAACGATACATGCATAGTTCAACGATACAAAAGAAACAGAGAAAGGGATAAGGAGCACTCCATCTATGCAAGCTTTCGTCAAGTGAATGAAATCTGCAAAATGAAATATAAGAAAGTTAGAAATAGGTGACTAGAACAAGAAGAAGACTAGAACAAGAAGAGTATGTCATTTATGGGCTAACTTACGTGAAATGGATCATATATGAGCTAACTAAGTTGAAATGGGTCGTTTATGAGCTAACTAAGGTCAAATGGATCGTTTTTGAGGTAACTAAGGTGAAATGGATCGTTTTTTAGCTCACTTAGGTCAAATGGATCATTTATGAGCTAACTTAGTTGAAATGGATCGTTTTTGAGCTAACTTTGTTGAAATGGATCATTTATGAGCTAATTTAGTTGAAATGGATCTTTTTGAGCTAACTTTGTTGAAATGGATCATTTATGAGCTAATTTAGTTGTAATGGATCTTTTTGAGCTAACTTAGGTGAAATGGATCATTTAAGAGCTAATTTAGGTGAAATGGATCGTTTTTTAGCTAACTTGGTGAAATGGATCGTTTATGAGCTAAATTAGTTGAAATGGATCGTTTATGAGATAACCTAGGTAAGATGGGTCATTTTGGAGTTAACCTAGGTGAAATGGGCCATTTTAAAGCTAACGTAGGTAAAATGGATCATTTAGGAGCTAATCTAGGTAAAATGGGTCATTTTGGAGGAAAAGAAGCTAACTCTAGGTCATTATGGTAAGCATATTGGAGGAAATAAAGCTAAGTCTAGGTCTTTATGCATTTGTTAAGCAAAACACTAGAGAAACTTACCGTGATCAGGGAGGTGTAGGAGTGGGGTGGCTAGTGCCGCTACCTGGAGAAGGATCGTGCGATGCGTTTCTGGAGTTAAGCTGCACCAAAGATCATTTCCAATGTCTCGTTAGCATTATGACACTCAAATGTTATGACTAGCAAGTAATGTCCATTCAAATTAAACTCACCGTGCTCCCAGGAGCAATCACTGGCATCGGCGGAGCGGGCTGACCGGACTTCTCGCACACAGACTGCACATTTGGTTTTCACAACAGAGTCATACTAGTTAGTAATGAGACTCAAATGTTAAGACTAGCAAGTAATCTGCAGAAGAAACTTACCACAAGGAGCTCATACATGGCCTCTCCTCCATCTCCTCCTCCATCATATTTCTCGTCCTCTCCTCCATCTCCCGCTGCCTCTCCGCCGCCTCCGCCAGAAGTTTCTCCGTTCTATCTCTCTCAGTCTGTATAGCAGCCTGCAACACCACTCACATGACCATTTGTAATCATTGATGGAAGCGCACACAATGTAATGGAGAAAGATAACTGAGTACGTATCACTAACCTTGATGGCGAGTTGCACTGGCCGTTCACGAGGCCTTACCTCAGGAGCGGAGCTCGACTGGCGCGCCTTGATCTCCGGGAGAGTGCTAGGACAACAGATAAGTCCATCTCCAATGGCTATGGAGCCATGGGACCTCCCGCCACCAGATATCATCACCAGCTCTGGATCAATGGGACCCTGGCTCGGGTTAAAGTCCTCCCCTTTCCTCGCCTTCCCCTCATCTCTATATCTCACGAGCTTGTTGTGGGAGGAGATGTTGGTGAAGTTGTTTGCATCATCGAGGTCAGACCAAGAGAAAGCCTTGACTTTCTTGAAAGAGGCAGTGTGGGCCATGGCATACAGGTCGTACACCTTTGGCACCTTATCCGCCTTATTGTGGCGTGCCTGAAAGAGAGAAACAATGAAAATTAGTAATTAAAGGGCTCAAGCTAGCATGATGAATGAATTGCATGAATCATGAAGCAAACCACATACCCAGTTGCGCCCGAACTGATATAAGTTGGAGCTGCCTTGATGGTGTGGCACACCTTCCATTTGGGCACGTTTGTCCTTGGCCTCGTTGTGGAGGGCTAGCCATTCTTTTGAGCACCACTCATCAACCAACACCTCCCAACAATCCATCCGATCCGCACACCATCTCGGAGGCGCCTAAGTTAGCAAATAGAAACTTGAGCGCTACGGCTAAGAATTACTAAATGAAGGAACTTAAGTAGAAGGCCTTAAGAATTACCTTCATGTACTGCTCCTTACTCAGGAACTTATCGCGGCACGCCGGCTTGGTCTTCTTGATACCACGCAAGGCGTAGTAGTCTCGAACAGCCTGCACCCGAGCCTCGTGTCGTAAGTTCTGGAATAGGCGCTTGCAGACGTTCTTGATAACATGTGCCGCGTCCTCCTCGTATCCCTCCTCACACCTGTAGAATGTCTGCAATCAAATGAGACAATATTGATTAGTACAATTAATAACTAGCTAGTTGAAGATTTTTAAATGTGTAAAGGAGAAACTACCCAGAACTTTCTGATCACCATGTCTGCCCTCGTGTCGCACACGACACCGTCGATAATCTCATCCGGCGGGGCCAGGGCAGCCACGTAGTGCTCCCAGCTCAATCCAAGCTCTGGAAGCCTACCCTCACCACGCAACGTGACAAACCCCGGGAAGTTTTGCCGGCAAAGAACTCCAAGGACGGAGTTGGGCCGACGGACACTATGATGGTGGTCCCAACCCCTGCAGCATGACAATGCCAACACATTAGTTATTTGAAGAAACGTGAATGCAGAAGGTACAAAAATATTAAATGCACTTACGTACCTCTCCCCATCAGGGAAAATCAACCACCTCTGCTCGCGGGTCGCCGGCACGGACGGGAGCCGTGTAGCACCACGCTGGTAGACGGTGCCCCCCTCCTCCACAAGATCAGTCAGCTCCCCGCCATCATCAGCATGGCCACTCGGCTCCTCGGGCTGATCCGGCCAGGTATCCCATCCAGACGTGTGCTCCTCCGGGGTCTCGTGGGCCAAACTCTCGTGGGCCGAAGGCCAGTCGACCCGAGGCTCGTGGGCCCAAGACCCGTGGACCGGAGTCCGTGTAGCCTCCTCCTCGGACGAGTCCACCCTAGCAGTCACGTGCTCGGGTGAAACAGCTGGGGGTGGCGGCGAGGAAGGCGCCGTAGCAGTCACCCTACCTCCTCTCCCGCGACCACGTGCCCCACCTCCTCTCTTCCTACCTCGTCCCCTGCTGGGCACCGCGGTCGACGAAGAAGGGCCCGGCGGTGTGGCCATACTGTCCAGCAACGCTCGGCGGAGAGGTGCGTCTGGAATGGAAGACCTCAGACCACGCGCCGATGAAGAAGGGGCCTTGGCGCGCTCCCGACCAGCGCCCACCATCTTTCAACACTTGCCATGACAAACAGTAAACGAAATTAGTACAACATAAAAAAAAGACCGACATGAATAATAATATGTGTATCACTTAAGTGTATCATCATCAAGTACAACATTAAAAAATTTAATACCTGACACTACTAATAACCTCGATCAGTATCATCAATAAATGCATAATCATCATCATCACTATAATCAATGACGGGCTCATAGGGTTCAGTGGCATCAACATGTGGAAGGCCACCTTGACGTAATCGGTCAAGCAATGACAGGTCATCCGCAGCAGTAACCTCTTCTTGTTCCGGCTCTTCTTGTTCCTCCTCTGGGGTGATGTCGGATTCACTGTCGCTGTCTACTTCAATGTTTTGGGGTGAAGTATAGCGGTTCTTGAAACACTTTTTGGAAAGACGTGTCTCTTGGAAGAATTCTCCTTCATATGTGTCTGGGTTAATGTGAGGTTCATAATCCTCTTCCTTTGGGGGAGATAGTCTAGCACGTGGCGGCACTTCATAAACGACATCCCAACCTTTCAGATTTGGATTAGTTTGGCAGGCCCACGGTAGATAGAATACTTGGGTCGCCTATTGAGCCGTAATATAGACATCAGGAACATCTAAATGGGTGCTTTGGTTGATTTCAACTAGCCCTATATGTTCATGAGTCCTTCTAGTCTCCTTCGGCTGAAACCAATAACATTTGAAGACTACGACATTCGGTGGGTTTTCACCATAGAATAGAAGTTCATAAATTGCTTCAACTCTCCCATAATACTCGGTACCTCCTTCGCCGATAGCAGATACACAACAATTTGTAGATTTTCGGTCAACCATAGATAGCTCTTTGCCATAGGTACGAAAGCGATACCCGTTGATGTCGTATTTGTCAAATGAACGGACCTTATAGTCAAAACCATTAGCGACTTGTCTCAATTCCGCGTCCATAGACTCTGAATTAGCCTACAAGTTTAATATGAAAGGATTGTTGCATTACGCACAAATTAGCGAATGAAACCGGGATAGCCGCCTACAAATTAGCCTACAAGTCTAATAGAAATTACCGTTTGTTTGAACCAAGAGATGAAACCGGGATAGCCGCCTCCTTGCTTTGCGAGAAGCTCATACTCTTCGACAGAATCCTTTTGGATCACCGCTCCATACGAGAATAAGGCGACGTATCGACTGTATGAAATATCCAGGAATAAGAGCAGTTCAAAGGAAATAGAAGTTGCGAAACTATGTACCGAGAACTTACTCGATGTACGGCCGCACTTCTATCAGGTTGTTGAAGATATACAACGAAATGGTCCGCCATTGTTCGTTATCCAAAGATACTGGATTTGAAACACTGGCTGGTGCGAGATTCCCTTTGAATAGGCTGAGGTTGGATCCACCCTTTTTAGGGTCGTCAGCATTGTACCGAGGCTTCGGATTATGCAAATAACGATTTTTGGCTTCGTAGTGTGCTGTCACGAAGTTTGCCGCCTCCTCAGTGATGAATGCCTCAGCCATCGATGCTTCAATTCTACGTTTATTTTTATATTTTTGTCGAAGCGTCTTCTGCATCCTCTCAGTTGGGTAGCACCAACGATTTTGCACGGGCCCCCCCAATCTTGCCTCGGTCGGGAGATGCAAAATCAAATGTTGCATTGGATTAAAGAAGCCCGGTGGAAAGATCTTCTCTAACTTGCAGATCAACTCCGGCGCCAACTCTTCCATTTCTTCTAGCACGCCAGGCAATAGTTCTTTCGCACAAAGAACACGGAAGAAATAGCTGAGTTCTGCCAGTACTAGCCATTCATCCTCAGGGATGAAGCCACGCAACATCACCGGTATTACCCGCTCAATCCATATGTGCCAATCATGACTCTTGAGACCAAATATCTTCAATTTATCAAGACTGGCTCCCCTCTGTAGATTCGCTGCATACCCATCGGGGAACATCAACTGCATTTTCACCCACAAGATAATTTCCCTCATAGCTGGCCTTCCAAGATTGAACCATGCCTTTGGCTTCGTCCAGTTCTGCTTTCCTTTCGGTTCTTTCATGTTTTGTAACGGTCTATCACATAGCGCCTCCAGATCGACTCTAGCCTTAGTATTATCCTTTGACTTCCCATCTATGCCGAACAATGTACCAAAAAGTGCCTCGGCGATATTCTTCTCAGTGTGCATCACGTCGATGTTGTGTGGGCAAAGGAGGTCTTTGAAGTAAGGCAGATCCCATAAGCATGTTTTGTGAGTCCAGGCGTGCTTAGAATTATACCCCTTGAAGTACCCTGGACGCTCTGGATCTGGCTCGAGAGCGTTTAACTGATCCAGGGTCTGTTGGCCTGTCAATGCAGGTGGTGCAGAGTTTTTGACAACTCTACCTCTGATGAAGTTCTTCTTGTCTTTCCTGAACTTATGGCGAGGATTCAGGAACTGTCTATGCATGTCGAAGCAAGAAAACTTGCGACCGGCCTAAAGCCAACGAAACTCAAGAGCTCCCTTGCATGTGGGGCACGGGAACCTTCCATGCACACACCAGCCAACGAATAGCGCATACGCCGGCAAGTCATGCGTCGAGTACATGTACCAGACACGCATTATGAAGTTCCGTTTGCTATAGGCGTCGTATGTCTTGAACCCATTATCCCAGGCTTCTTGCAATTCGTCCTTAAGCGGTTGCATGTACACATTCATATTTTCCCCGGATAGTTGGGCCCTGGAATTATCAACGTCAGGAAAATGTTCTTTCTTTGCATAATCTGTCCGGGGGGGAGATTGAGTGGAAAGACAAATACGGGCCAACAACTGTATTGGGCTGCCGTCATACCAAACACACTGAACCCATCCGTGCTGATGCCGACTCGAGGATGCCTCGGATCTGCCGCTTTGTCACCATGTAATTCATCAAACTTTTTCCACGCAACACCATCCGATGTGTGTACAATCATCAGATTCCCATCTGCATCTAGTTCGGTTCTTTTGCCCGTTTTGTGCCATGTCATCTGTCTGGCCGTCTCTTCGACCATGAAAAGACGTTGAAGTCTTGGTACGATTGGCATATACCAAAGAACACTAACGGGGATTTTGGTCTGTGTCTTCTCACCCATACCGTTGTCTACCACAACATACCTGGAAGACTTGCAAATGGGACAATAGTTCAAGTCCGCATAGTCAATCCTAAACAAGACACATCCTTTCTCACACGCATGTATCTTATCATAGGGCATCTTCAGTGCACGGAGGATTTTGTCCGACTGGTATAGGTTTGCAGGCATTACATGGCCTTTGGGTAGAAAGCGTCCAAATACTGTCATCATTGCATCGTAGCATTCTCTGCCCAAGTTGAACTGAGCCTTCAGAGCCATTACTTGTGAGATGGCATCCAACTGACAAAGCTCAGTGTGCTCATGGAGCGGACGTTTTGAAGACTCCAACATTTCACTGAAGGCCTCTGCAGATTCCTCCATCTCCTCGTCCGAATCCCGAGCATCATCAAAGTCTTGCACCATGTTTTCCATCCCGGTACCATGCTCGTCGGTGCGACGATGATCCACCTCAGCTCGGTCACGTTGGGCAGACTCACCAAGAAATGTCCACACCGTATAATCGGGCGTAAAACCACTCTTCTGCAGGTGTTTGCCCATTTCAGCCTCTGTCCTCTTTTCCCAATTGCCGCACCGTAAACAGGGGCACCAGGTTTTCCTCTGGCCATTTGCAAATGCGGCTCGCACAAACCCCTTGGTTTTTGTGAACCATTCAGTGCTCCATTTGTTCTGACCAGTGTGACTGGTGTACATCCACGCACGATCACTCATCTTGACTTTCAGAGCTACTAGACACACAACAAATATATATATATAATTCACCATGTATATATTCATCAGTTGATCTAGTTTGTCAATTTTATTACGTCCATGCAACCTACACTCTAATAGGTAATGATAGGTCCTAATCCCGCCCGAGTATGTTTAGATTGGGTTCATTTTCCCATGCTATGCTCCGGATCCTACGCAAAATTTTGGCAGCACCTCCCCGCTGTTCTCCTGATACACGTCTCTGCAATAAACAGAGAGGATGTGTACCCGGAGAACAACAGGGGAGGCACTGACGAAATTTATGCGTCGGATCCGGAGCAAAGCATATGGGAAAACGAACCAAATCTAAACATACTCGGGCTGTCCATGGATAGCGTTGGACAATTCGAAAGAATCAAGGTTATAAATATGCAAATGCATGCATATTTATAACTATGACACTTTCGAACGGGAGACACATATTGGTTACGCATACTGATGATTCAAGACACATATATAGCTAGCTATCAAGTTTCATCGGAATAGATCAAATAATTAATGGGGGAGGAGGACATGCCATTTGTGCTCACCCACGAACGAAGGGTCAGAGCTCGTCAAACGCACGGCGAGGTCGTCAAACACCAAACCTCGCAGCGATGAAACAACTGCACATTTAAAACTACCCGATCAACACAATTATATATGATGTTTTTCATAACAAAATCGAAAGATATATGACCTAACTAACAATTCACAAATATATGACCCCGTCGGCTTCTGGAAGGCCAAAGAACACCTTTTCGGGAGGTGTCGGGGGTCGGGGTGTCATGTCGGTCT
>NC_057799.1:20231009-20235909 GCF_018294505.1 Triticum aestivum
GCGCGGCGGCGGCGGCGGCGGGGTGGGAAGAGGTGGCGGTGAGGAGAGAACGGCGAGGAGAGAACAGAGTAACGGGCGGGGGGGGTACGGGCCGTTAGGTAGTGCCCTCTTTGCCGTCGGCCTCTCTTTGCCATCCGCCCTTTTGCCTCTTTGCCGTCTGCTGGCAGACGGCAAAGAGGTGGGCCGTTAAGTTTTTTCCATACGGGCGGGGAGTGGGGGCCACCTCTCTCTTTGCCGTCTGCCAGCGGACGGCAAAGATTCTTTGTTGTCTGCAAGCAGACGGCAAAGAGCTGGCAGATGGCAAAGAGCTTCTTTGCCGTCTGCCATTTCTTTGCCGTCTGCTTTTGGGTAGCTGATGGCAAAGAGCTTCTTTGCCGTCAGCTAGCAGACGGCAAAGAGCTGGCAGATGGCAAATTAGCTGATTCCAGTAGTGAATAGTCAAGTTTAATCAACGAATAGAAATTGCAACATATAGTCTTCACAATAAACATTCGAACGAGGATGAACGAATGAGTTCCGTAGTAAATCATCACACTTCCATTAAGTTGAGAAGCCACTTAGAAAAAGGTATGGAATCAACATTTGATTTTGAAGCAACTCGAATACCACAATTCAAAACAAAACAAAGTATTGGCTTGCAGAATAAGCCGGACCAAACATATTATAGAGATTTCATCCAAAGTTTTCGTGGTGGGGCCCACACGGGCTCAATCGTACAACACCATCATGTACAAGGCAGTGCACATGACATACGAAGCGTCCCCGAGTCGGCATAGCCAAGGACTCTTTAAGACACTACGAGACCACTGTAAAACCAACCGTGGAAAGGCGGACCACTAGACGTCGAACCCCAATCTCATATCATGCGTCTGTCGGAAAGATATCCTAGGAGCTACTTGAATTCCCACTTATAAACTCCCAAAACTTTCTGGTTATGCAATCTGGTGTTGGGGATACAGGGGACACAAAATATATCACCCAAACTAACAATCCCTAGATCCAGCTGTATCCATCCATCAACACATAACCAAGAAACCTTGGGAAATCGTTTACCTCAACCTTCGAAAAGCATCCGTTATACGAGTTATGGAAATACTCCCGAACTCCCGCCCCGGTACTGGGTGGCGTCGAGGTGATCTCACCAACAACTGCATAAAAGAGATTTCGATGTCGGCGAAACTCAGGTATTCCAAAACTGCAACGATAAAATTGTGACGACAACACCTCGGAGCTCAACTCCTCGGGACACTGCCACAACCCCTAAATGTCAGGAGGCACCAAGAACAATGTTCTCGTCACAAAACCATCAGAACGATTCTAAAATACCCGTGTGATCCTAAAATTTTTTTTTAGTGAAATTTGAGGAGAGAAGAGTCAAAACTTCTACGTCAGGAGACCTCACCAGAGCGACGAAGGGACTGAGGAGTAAAAAGAATCCTACTCTCCGATATATATAATCCTAAGACTCAAAACATTTTTGTTCTAGACTCAACAACGCCAGCGATTCGATCAAGCAGGGGGCTCCTAAGTCGGGGATGGCTCTGATTACCAACTTGTAACGCCCACGATGCAGCTATATCTCCCACGTGTCGAGGCACGACTTAGAGGCATAACCGCATTGTGGTTTTGTCGCAAGAAGGGTCATCTTCACACAATCCCATGTAATGAACAAGAATGGGATAATGAGAGTTGGCTTACAATCGCGTCTTCACACAATACATAAATATAATTCATACATCATCCAAAATACACACATAGACCGACTACGGTCAAGATCCAAATGAAAATAAGATAACCCCAAATGCTAGATCCCCGATCGTCCCAACTGGGCTCCACTACTGATCATCAGGAAAAGACACATAGTAACGACCACGTTCCTCATCGAACTCCCACTTGAGGTCGATTGCATCATCAACTGCACTGGCATCGTCGGCACCTGCAACTGTTTTGGTAGAATCTGTGAGTCACGACGACTCAGCAATCTCACACCCGCGAGATCAAGACTATTTAAGCTTATAGGAAAGGATGGTGTAATGAGGTGGAGCTGCAGCAGGCACTAAGCATATATGGTGGCTAACATACGCAAAAGAGAGCGAGAAGAGAAGCAACGGAACGGTCGTCATCTAGTAGTGACCAAGAAGTGATCCTGAACTCCTACTTACGTCATTCATAACTCAAACTGTGTTCACTTCCCAGACTCCGCCGAGAAGAGACCATCACGGCTACACATACGGTTCATGTATTTTAATTAAGTCAAGTGACAAGTTCTCTACAACCGGACATTAACAAATTCCCATCTGCCTCATAACCGCGGGCACGGCTTTCGAAAGATAATACCCTGCAGGGGTGTCCCAACTTAGCCCATTATAAGCTCTCACGGTTAATGAAGGATAAACCTTCTCCCGGAAAGACCCGATCAGTCTCGGAATTCCGGTTTACAAGGCATTTCGACAATGGTAAAACAAGACCAGCAAAGCCGCCCGAATGTGCCGACAAATCCCGATAGGAGCTACACATATCTCGTTCTCAGGGCACACCGGATGAGCAGTTCGTACAACTAAAACCAATCCTCGAGTTTCCCCAAGGTGGCGCTGCAAAGGGCTCTAGTTTGGACCAGCACTCAGAGGAACACTGGCCCGGGGGTTTAAATAAAGATGACCCTCGGGCTCGCGAAAACCCGGGTGAAAAGGCTTAGGTGACAAATGGTAAAACCAAGGTTGGGCCGTGCTGGAGGAGTTTTATTCAAGGCGAACTGTCAAGGGGGTCCCATAAATCACCCAACCGTGTAAGGAACGCAAACTCAAGGAACATAATCCCGGTATGACGGAAACTAGGGCGGCAAGAGTGGAACAAAACACCAGGCATAAGGCCGAGCCTTCCACCCTTTACCAAATATATAGATGCATTAATTAAATAAGAGATATTGTGATATCCCAAAATATCCATGTTCCAACATGGAACCAACTTCAACTTCACCTGCAACTAGCAACGTTATAAGAAAGGCTGAACAAAAGCGGTAACTTAGCCAAACAACGGTTTGCTAGGAAAGGATGGCTAGAGGATGACATGGCAAAATGGGAGGCATGATATAGCAAGTGGTAGGTAGCGCAGCATAGCAATAGATCGAGCAACTAGCAAAGCAAAGATAGAAGTGATTTCGAGGGTATGGTCATCTTGCCTGCAAGGTTCTCAGAGTTGTCGAAAGCTTGATCCTCGTAAGCGTACTCAACAGGTTCCTCGTTCACGAACTCATCTCCTGGCTCTACCCAAAACAAGAACACAAGCAACGGAACCACAATCAATCACGGGGAATGCACAAGCAACATGAGGCAATACATGAATGATATGCAAGATATGATATGCGATGCATATGCCTGCTCCGGAAGAAAAATGATGAACAAGGCAGTAACTTGGCAAACCAAGCATGCCATTGGAAAGATGAGATGATTTCGGTCGAAATTGATATAAGATCACCGGAAACGGATGCACGGTTTGCAAATGGCAAGCAAAACAAGAATGACAGGAATCTGCGATTAACAGCATGATAGCACTTAAAATGCAACAATTAATAATGCTACAGCACTCCAACATAGCAACAAAGCACATGGAAGCAATCTAAAGGAGATGCTGGACAAAAGATGAACACTGAGCCACGGCTAGTTCACAACATAACAGGTTCAAACAAGCATGGCAAAAGTGCAAAAGATAACAGGTTCACAGACTTGGTGAAATTACTGGACATGGCTGAAACAGCATCAGGTAGCAATGTTCAGAGCACGAAATGAACATGCTACTAAATTCATATGACAAAAGTCCCTTACTAACCATAAGCCAAAAAGGACCAGAAGATATGATGGCAACCATGTAAACATAGCAAGTTTCGTTAACAGGTTTCAGACTTGGCAGAAAACAGAGCATGGCAGAAACAATAATATGAAGGTATCTTGGTGAGCTTGATGCACTCACCACACAGCAATGCATGACAAAACAAGCATACCTACAGCAAGATGGCATGTTTATGAAGCTAGCCATGGCAAGAACAAATACATAGCATGAATAAAACAACTACAACAACCTTGGCAAAATTGAATAACACGTAAACAATCTGCCAGAAATATTTTATAGCAAAAGTAGAGCAAGATTGAGTCATGCTATGGCACTCCGTAATTGAAAACAAAGGAAGAAATGGATCAATTACAACAATATCTACAAAACATCCTTACTGAGCATCTCCAAAAGGAGCATAGATCTCTCTGTAGCCACATGGATACATAGCAACCAAATAACAGCAGTCACAGACGGTAAAATTACTCTCTGAAATCAGAAACATTACGGAGCCTAGTTTGCATGCTTGTGCTAGTCACCACGGAGATCACAAAAATACATGGCATACACCTCTGTAAAGATGGTATGGCATAAAACAAAACACATGTAGAGCTCTGCCCATAAGATGCACAGATTAAATGCAACAAAAATAACAAATCCTCAAGTTCTGATAAGTAACAGCAGATAACAGCAACTAGCACTCTTGCACCAGAGATTTGGGCATCAAGATGGAACCAAATGAACATGGTGCAATGGAACAAAATGAATAGCATCATGAGACGAACATTTCGATATATTGCACGCGCGAAATGGAGCTATATGCAGAGAGTTATGATGCGATGAACATGGGCATGTACTGTAAAAACTAAAAGACAGAATTTCGGGAGGGGAGAAAAGTCAACCCGAAGCGGATCGAGATCTGGCTTGTCGGCGCACAGCTCGAGGATGGCCGGAGGAAGGAGAGATCGGCCGGCCGGAGGGGGAGGGAGGAGACGGCGGCTCGGGGCGCGGCGGAGACGGGCGGTGGCGCGGCGGAGACGGGCGGTGGCGCGGCGGAGTCGGCGACCTCGGCGCG
>NC_057799.1:20236218-20247339 GCF_018294505.1 Triticum aestivum
CGCGGGCCTCGCGGGCTCGCGCGGCGCGCGGCGTACGGCGCCACGTGGCAGGCGGGGAGTGGCTGGGCGCGGCGGCGGGGAGGTGTCCGGTGGCGGCGGACACGTCCGGTGGCGGCGGGGTGAATTTTTAGGGTTTGATCTGCGAAATATCTCGGGAGAGGAGGTGTATATATAGGTAGAGGGAGCTAGGAGACTCCAAACGGAGTGCGGTTTTCGCCCACACGATCGTGATCGAACGACTTAGAGCATGGAGGAGACTTAGAGGGGTTTTGGGCTGTTTAGAGAGAGGTTTTGCTGCAACACACAAACGAACATTGTGGTTACCCGGTTAACCGTTGGAGTACCAAACGACCTCCGAATGGAGCGAAACTTGACCGGTGGTCTCCCGGTGGTATACCAAGGCCACTTGACAAGACTCGGTCCATTCCGAGAGCGTTCAACACCCGCTCACGAAAAGAAACAAGAAGGGTGCACCGGAGGAGGTGGGAGTGCCAGATTGCAAAACGGACAACGGGGAAAATGCTCGGATGCATGAGACGAACACGTATGCAAATGCAATGCACATGATGACATGATATGAAATGCATGACATGAACAAAATGCAAAAAGCAAAACGAAAAACAAAACCCGACCACAGAGGGAATATCATAACACATGGCCGAAAATGGCAAGAGTTGGAGTTACAAATATGGAAAGATACATCTGGGGTGTTACAGCTGTATATGTGGACTGGGCTGCAGAAAAGCCAGAATAGAGGGGAGAACCTAGTCCTATCGAAGACTAGCATCTTCTGGAAACCACCATCTTGCAGCAATAGGAGGGAGTAGAGTAGCATGAAGTAAAGTAGTAGTAGTGTTACCAACCTCGGCCAGAGATCCTTTCTCGACTCCCTGCGAGAAAGCAATCCTAGAGCCATACTACCCAGTTATCATCACAATCCATTACTCGTCACAGGTATCCAGTTCAAGTTGTATCGATCGGGATACAACTCCAAGTGTCCGTTACCGTAGGACAGGCTATCGATAGATGTTTTCTTCCCTGCAGGGGTGCACCAACTTACCCACCACGCTCGATTAACTCCGGCCAAACAATACGCCGCAACCCGACGTAGGCTTAATAGAGAGGCCAGCATGCCGGACTAAACCTATGCCCCCAGGGGTCATGGGCCATCGCCCCGGGAACTCCTGCACGTTGCGTGGGCGGCCGGTGAGCAGACCTACCTACCTCCTTAAAAAGACAGGACCTTACCAGTCCAACCCGGCGCGCGCCCGCTGACGTCTATTAAGCTTCGGCTGATGCATACGACGCAAAACGCCCATACTATGTCCACGTGATGGTTAGAGCTATCAGGCCAGAGGCCCCTCGGATCAAATATCCAAATCGTAGTGGATTAGGAACGCGCGGTAACAAGCAGAGACTCACGAAAGATGTGTGTTGGGGAACGTAGTAATTTCAAAATTTTCCTACGCACACGCAAGATCATGGTGACGCATAGCAACGAGAGGGGAGAGTGTTGTCCACGTACCCTCGTAGATCGACAGCGGAAGCGTTATCACAACGCGGTTGATGTAGTCGTACGTCTTCACGATCCGACCGATCAAGTACCGAACGTACGGCACCTCCGAGTTCTACACACGTTCAGCTCGATGACGTCCCTCGAACTCCGTTCCAGCCGAGTGTTGAGGGAGAGTTTCGTCAGCACGACGGCGTGGTGACGATGATGATGTTCCACCGACGCAGGGCTTCGCCTAAGCTCCGCAACGGTATTATCGAGGTGTAATATGGTGAGGGGGGCACCGCACACGGCTAAGAGATCTCAAGGATCAATTGTTGTGTCTCTGGGGTGCCCCCCTGCCCCCGTATATAAAGGAGCAAGGGGGAGGCAGCCGGCCAAGGGGAGAGGCACGCCATAGGGGGGAGTCCTACTCCCACCGGGAGTAGGACTCCTCCTTTCCTTGTGGGAGTAGGAGAAGGGAAGGGGGAAGGAGAAAGAAGGAAGGGTGCGCCCCCCTTCCCTAGTCCAATTCGGACCAGACCATGGGGAGGGGTGTGGCCACCTTTTGAGGCATTTCTCTCCTTTCCCGTATGGCCCATTAAGGCCCAATAGAATTCCCGTAACTCTCCGGTACTCCGAAAAATACCCGAATCACTCGGAACCTTTCTGAAGTCCGAATATAGTCGTCCAATATATCGATTTTTACGTCTCGACCATTTCGAGACTCCTCGTCATATCCCCGATCTCATCCGGGACTCCGAACTCCTTCGGTACATCAAAACTCAATAAAACTGTCATCGTAACATTAAGCGTGCGGACCCTACGGGTTCGAGAACTATGTAGACATGACCGAGACACGTCTCCGGTCAATAACCAATAGCGGGACCTGGATGCCCATATTGGCTCCCACATATTCTACGAAGATCTTTATCGGTCAGACCGCATAACAACATACGTTGTTCCCTTTGTCACCGGTATGTTACTTGCTCGAGATTTGGTCGTCGGTATCTCGATACCTAGTTCAATCTCGTTACCGGCAAGTCTCTTTACTCGTTCCGTAACACATCATCCCGCAACTAACTCATTAGTCACAATGCTTGCAAGGCTTATAGTGATGTGCATTACCGAGTGGGCCCAGAGATACCTCTCCGACAATTGGAGTGACAAATCCTAATCTCGAAATACGCCAACCCAACATGTACCTTTGGAGACACCTGTAGAGCACCTTTATAATCACCCATTTACGTTGTGACGTTTGGTAGCACACAAAGTGTTCCTCCGGTAAACGGGAGTTGCATAATCTCATAGTCATAGGAACATGTATAAGTCATGAAGAAAGCAATAGCAACATACTAAACGATCGAGTGCTAAGCTAACGGAATGGGTCAAGTCAATCACGTCATTCTCCTAATGAGGTGATCTCGTTAATCAAATGACAACTTATGTCTATTGCTAGGAAACATAACCATCTTTAATTAACGAGCTAGTCAAGTAGAGGCATACTAGTGACACTCTGTTTGTCTATGTATTCACACATGTATTATGTTTCCGGTTAATACAATTCTAGCATGAATAATAAACATTTATCATGATATAAGGAAATATATAATACTTTATTATTGCCTCTAGGGCATATTTCCTTCAATGTGACCCCGTCGCCCCGTCTCGAGGACTTGCGGCAAGGGCTAAGAATGCTCGATGACCACGATGACCACGACCGGATAGCTACACTACAGGGTTAACATCAGAAGTGCTGTAGAGGTCTCACCCTCGGCACTCGATAGTAACCCAATAGTGTCGAGCAACTAAGGGGAAAGTGATGTGCGGTGCCCGGGCCTAGTCTTCGATCCCGTTGATCGGGTCTTCGATGATGAAGCAGGGGCAACAAGGACAAGGTGGGGGTCACTGATGGATCACTAACCAACCTATACTAAGCAGTTTAGGATAAGCAGGTAGGTAACAATAAGCAGGTTACAAAAGCAGGCTATGCATCAGAATAGGAGCAATCGATTACAGTAGCAAAATCTAATGCAAGCATGAGAGAATGGAATGGGCGATATCGGGATGATCAAAGGGGGGGGGGCTTGCCTGGTTGCTCAGACAAGGGGGGGGGGCTTGCATGAGAGAATGGAATGGGCTTGCCATAGTTCACATCTCTATGTGACCAACACTCAAAGGGTTTACTAGAGTCAATAATCTAGTTCACATCGCTATGTGATTAACACCCAAAGAGTACTAAGGTGTGATCATGTTTTGATTGTGAGATAATATTAGTCAACGGGTCTGTCACATTCAGATCCGTAAGTATTTTGCAAATTTCTATGTCTACAATGCTCTGCACGGAGCTACTCTAGCTAATTGCTCACACTTTCAATATGTATCTAGACCGAGACTTAGAGTCATCTAGATTTAGTGTCAAAACTTGCATCGACGTAACCCTTTACGACGAACCTTTTGTCACTTGCATAATCGAGAAACATTTCCTTATTCCACTAAGGATAATTTTGACCGTTGTCCAGTGATCTACTCCTAGATCACTATTGTACTCCCTTGCCAAAATCAGTGTAGGGTATACAATAGATCTGGTACACAGCATGGCATATTTTATAGAACCTATGGCCAAGGCATAGGGAATGACTTTCATTCTCTTTCTATCTTCTGCCGTGGTCGGGCTTTGAGTCTTTACTCAATTTCACACCTTGTAACACAGGCAAGAACTCTTTCTTTGACTGTTCTATTTTGAACTACTTCAAAATCTTGTTAAGGTATGTACTCATTGAAAAACTTATCAAGTGTCTTCATCTATCTCTATAGATCTTGATGCTCAATATGTAAGCAGCTTCACCGAGGTCTATCTTTGAAAAACTCCTTTCAAACACTCCTTTATGGTTTGCAGAATAATTCTACATTATTTCTGATTAACAATATGTCATTCACATATACTTATCAAAAATGCTGTAGTGCTCCCACACACTTTCTTGTAAATACAGGCTTCACCGCAAGTCCGTATACAACTATATGCTTTGATCAATTTATCAAAGCGTATATTCCAACTCCGAGATGCTTGCACCAGTCCATAGATGGATCGCTGGAGCTTGCATATTTTGTTAGCACTTTTAGGATTGACAAAACCTTCTGGTTGCATCATATACAACTCTTCTTTAATAAATCCATTAAGGAATGCAGTTTTGTTTATCCCTTTGCCAGATTTCATAAAATGCGGCAATTGCTATCATGATTCGGACAGACTTAAGCATAGATATGAGTGAGAAACTCTCATCGTAGTCAACCTCTTGAACTTGTCGAAAACCTTTTTGCGACAATTCTAGCTTTGTAGATAGTGGCACTACTATCAGCGTCCATCTTCCTCTTGAAGATCCATTTAATCTCAATGGCTCGCCGATCATTGGGCAAGTCAATCAAAGTCCATACTTTGTTCTCATATATGGATCTTATCTCAGATTTCATGGCCTCAAGCCATTTTGCGGAATTTGGGCTCACCATCGCTTCTTCATAGTTCGTAGGTTCGTCATGGTCTAGTAACATAACCTCCAGAACAGGATTACCGTACCACTCTGGTGCGGATCTTACTCTGGTTGACCTACGAGGTTTAGTAATAACTTGATCTGAAGTTCCATGATCATCATCATTAACTTCCTCACTAATTGGTATAGGCGTCGCAGAAACTGGTTTCTGCGATGAACTACTTTCCAATAAGGGAGCAGGTACAATTACCTCATCAAGTTCTACTTTCCTCCCACTCACTTCTTTCGAGAGAAACTCCTTCTCTAGAAAGGATCCATACTAAGCAACGAATGTCTTGCCTTCGGATCTGTGATAGAAGGTGTACCCAACTGTCTCCTTTGGGTATCCTATGAAGACACATTTCTCCGATTTGGGTTTGAGCTTATCAGGATGAAACCTTTTCACATAAGCATCGCAACCCCAAACTTTAAGAAACAACAACTTTGGTTTCTTGCCAAACCACAGTTCATAAGGCGTCGTCTCAACGGATTTTGATGGTGCCCTATTTAACGTGAATGTAGCTGTCTCTAATGCATAACCCCAAAACAATAGTAGTAAATTGGTAAGAGACATCATAGATTGCACTATATCCAATAAAGTGCGGTTATGACGTTCGGACACACCATTACACTGTGGTGTTCCAGGTGGCGTGAGTAGTGAAACTATTTCACATTGTTTTAACTGAAGGCCAAACTCGTAACTCAAATATTTTACCTCTGCGATCATATCGTAGAAACTTTTATTTTCTTGTTACGATGATTCTCCACTTCACTCTGAAATTCCTTGAACTTTTCAAATGTTTCAGACTTTGTGTTTCATCAAGTAGATATACCCATATTTGCTCAAATCATCTGTGAAGGTCAGAAAATAATGATACCTGCTACGAGCCTCAATATTCATCGGACCACATACATCTGTATGTATGATTTCCAACAAATCTGTTGCTCTCTCCATAGTTCTGGAGAACGGCGTTTCAGTCATCTTGCCCATGAGGCACGGTTCGCAAGCATCAAGTGATTCATAATCAAGTGATTCAAAAATCCCATCAGTATGGAGTTTCTCCATGCGCTTTACACCAATATGACCTAAACGGCAGTGCCACAAATAAGTTGCACTATCATTATTAACTTTGCATCTTTTGGCTTCAATATTATGAATATGTGTATCACTACGATCGAGATCCAACAAACCATTTTGGTTGGTGTGTATGACCATAGAAGGTTTTTATTCATGTAAACAGAACAACAATTGTTCTCTAACTTAAATGAATAACCGTATTGCAATAAACATGATCAAATCATATTCATGCTCAACGCAAACACCAAATAACACTTATTTAGTTTCAACACTAATCCCGAAAGTACAGGGAGTGTGCGATGATGATCATATCAATCTTGGAACTACTTCCAACACACATCGTCACCTCGCCTTTTTACTAGTCTCTGTTTATTCTGCAACTCCCGTTTCGAGTTACTACTCTTTAGCAACTGAACCAGTATCAAATACTGAGGGGTTGCTATAAACACTAGTAAGTACACATCAATAACATGTATATCCAATATACCTTTGTTCACTTTGCCATCCTTCTTATCAACCAAATACTTGGGGTAGTTCCGCTTCCAGTGACCAGTCCCTTTGCAGTAGAAGCACTTAGTCTCAGGCTTAGGACCAGACTTAGGCTTCTTCACTTGAGCAGCAACTTGCTTACCGTTCTTCTTGAAGTTCCCCTTCTTCCCTTTGCCCTTTTCTTGAAACTAGTGGTCTCGTCAACCATCAACATTTGATGTTTTTCTTGATTTCTACCTTCGTCGATTTCAGCATCACGAAGAGCTCGGGAATTACTTTCGTCATCCCTTGCATACTGTAGTTCATCATGAAGTTCTACTAACTTGGTGATGGTGACTAGAGAATTCTGTCAATCACTATTTTATCTGGAAGATTAACTCCCACTTGATTCAAGCGATTGTAGTACCCAGACAATCTGAGCACATGCTCACTAGTTGAGCGATTCTCCTCCATCTTTTAGCTATAGAACTTGTTGGAGACTTCATATCTCTCAACTCGGGTATTTGCTTGAAATATTAACTTCAACTCCTGGAACATCTCATATGGTCCATGACGTTCAAAACGTCTTTGAAGTCCCGATTCTAAGCCGTTAAGCATGGTGCACTAAACTATCAAGTAGTCATCATATTAAGCTAGCCAAACGTTCATAACGTCTGCATCTGCTCCTGCAATAGGTCTGTCACCTAGCGGTGCATCAAGGACATAATTTTTCTGTGCAGCAATGAGGATAATCCTCAGATCACGGATCCAATCCGCATCTTTGCTACTAACATCTTTCAACATAATTTTTCTCTAGGAACATATCAAAAATAAACACAGGGAAGCAACAACATGAGCTATTGATCTACAACATAATTTGCAAAATACTATCAGGACAAAGTTCATGATAAATTTAAGTTCAATTAATCATATTACTTAAGAACTCCCACTTAGATAGATATCCCTCTAATCATCTAAGTGATTACGTGATCCAAATCAACTAAACCATGTCCGATCATCACGTGAGATGGAGTAGTTTCAATGGTGAACATCACTATGTTGATCATATCTACTATATGATTCACGCTCGACCTTTCGGTCTCCGTGTTCCGAGGCCATATCTGTTATATGCTAGGCTCGTCAAGTTTAACCTGAGTATTCCGCGTGTGCAACTGTTTTGCACCCGTTGTATTTGAACGTAGAGCCTATCACACCCGATCATCACGTGGTGTCTCAGCACGAAGAACTTTTGCAACGGTGCATACTCAGGGAGAACACTTATACTTTGATAATTTAGTGAAGGATCATCTTATAATGCTACCGTCAAACAAAGCAAGATAAGATGCATAAAGGATTAACATCACATGCAATCAATATAAGTGATATGATATGGCCATCATCATCTTATGCTTGTGATCTCCATCTCCGAAGCACCGTGCTTGTGATCTCCATCTCCGAAGCACCGTCATGATCACCATCGTCACCGGCGCGACACCTTGATCTCCATCGTAGCATCGTTGTCGTCTCGCCAACTTATTGCTTTTACGACTATCGCTACCGCTTAGTGATAAAGTAAAACTATTACATGGCGATTGCATCTCATACAATAAAGCGACAACCATATGGCTCCTGCCAGTTGCCGATAACTCGGTTACAAAACATGATCATCTCATACAACACATTATATCACATCATGTCTTGACCATATCACATCACAACATGCCCTGCAAAAACAAGTTAGACGTCCTCTACTTTGTTGTTGCATATTTTACGTGGCTGCTACGGGCTTAGCAAGAACCGTTCTTACCTACGCATCAAAACCACAACGATAGTTTGTCAAGTTGGTACTGTTTTAACCTTCGCAAGGACCGGGCGTAGCCACACTCGGTTCAACTAAAGTGAGAGAGACAGACACCCGCCGGTCACCTTTAAGCAACGAGTGCTCGCAACGGTGAAACCAGTCTCGCGTAAGCGTACGCGTAATGTCGGTCCGGGCCGCTTCATCTCACAATACCGCTGAACCAAAGTATGACATGCTGGTAAGCAGTATGACTTATATCGCCCACAA
Organism: Triticum aestivum; assembly: GCF_018294505.1. NCBI lineage: Eukaryota > Viridiplantae > Streptophyta > Magnoliopsida > Poales > Poaceae > Triticum > Triticum aestivum. The sequence continues at coordinate 20,244,852 of NC_057799.1, forward strand.
CTCACTTGTGTTCTACTCGTGCATAGCATCAACGCATAAAACCTGGCTCGGATGCCACTGTTGGGGAACGTAGTAATTTCAAAATTTTCCTACGCACACGCAAGATCATGGTGATGCATAGCAACGAGAGGGGAGAGTGTTGTCCACGTACCCTCGTAGACCGACAGCGGAAGCGTTATCACAACGCGGTTGATGTAGTCGTACGTCTTCACGATCCGACCGATCAAGTACCGAACGTACGGCACCTCCGAGTTCTACACACGTTCAGCTCGATGACGTCCCTCGAACTCCGATCCAGCCGAGTGTTGAGGGAGAGTTTCGTCAGCACGACGGCGTGGTGACGATGATGATGTTCCACCGACGCAGGGCTTCGCCTAAGCTCCGCAACGGTATTATCAAGGTGTAATATGGTGAGGGGGGCACCGCACACGGCTAAGAGATCTCAAGGATCAATTGTTGTGTCTCTGGGGTGCCCCCCTGCCCCCGTATATAAAGGAGCAAGGGGGAGGCAGCCGGCCAAGGGGAGAGGCGCGCCATAGGGGGGAGTCCTACTCCCACCGGGAGTAGGACTCCTCGTTTCCTTGTGGGAGTAGGAGAAGAGAAGGGGGAAGGAGAAAGAAGGAAGGGTGCGGCCCCCTTCCCTAGTCCAATTCGGACCAGACCATGGGGACGGGTGTGGCCACCTTTCGAGGCATTTCTCTCCTTTCCCGTATGGCCCATTAAGGCCCAATACGAATTCCCGTAACTCTCCAGTACTCCGAAAAATACCCGAATCACTCGGAACCTTTCTGAAGTCCGAATATAGTCGTCCAATATATCGACTTTTACGTATCGACCATTTCGAGACTCCTCGTCATATCCCCGGTCTCATCCGGGACTCCGAACTCCTTCGGTACATCAAAACTCAATAAAACTGTCATCGTAACATTAAGCGTGCGGACCCTACGGGTTCGAGAACTATGTAGACATGACCGAGACACGTCTCCGGTCAATAACCAATAGCGGGACCTGGATGCCCATATTGGCTCCCACATATTCTACGAAGATCTTTATCGGTCAGACCGCATAACAACATACGTTGTTCCCTTTGTCACCGGTATGTTACTTGCCCGAGATTTGATCGTCGGTATCTCGATACCTAGTTCAATCTCATTACCGGCAAGTCTCTTTACTCGTTCCGTAACACATCATCCCGCAACTAACTCATTAGTCACAATGCTGGCAAGGCTTATAGTGATGTGCATTACCGAGTGGGCCCAGAGATACCTCTCCGACAATTGGAGTGACAAATCCTAATCTCGAAATACGCCAACCCAACAAGTACCTTTGGAGACACCTGTAGAGCACCTTTATAATCACCCATTTACGTTGTGACGTTTGGTAGCACACAAAGTGTTCCTCCGGTAAACGGGAGTTGCATAATCTCATAGTCATAGGAACATGTATAAGTCATGAAGAAAGCAATAGCAACATACTAAACGATCGAGTGCTAAGCTAACGGAATGGGTCAAGTCAATCACGTCATTCTCCTAATGAGGTGATCTCGTTAATCAAATGACAACTTATGTCTATGGCTAGGAAACATAACCATCTTTGATTAACGAGCTAGTCAAGTAGAGGCATACTAGTGACACTCTGTTTGTCTATGTATTCACACATGTATTATGTTTCCGGTTAATACAATTCTAGCATGAATAATAAACATTTATCATGATATAAGGAAATATATAATACTTTATTATTGCCTCTAGGGCATATTTCCTTCAATGTGACCCCGTCGCCCCGTCTCGAGGACTTGCGGCAAGGGCTAAGAATGCCCGGCCATGCCTCGTAATTATCTCGCGGGCACCCTCTAGGTCAACCCGTCTCCACATCACTCGCAATTATGCTCGCGCGGGTACCCCTCAGGGTTGACCCATCTTTAGTAACATGGTTCAGTGTAAAGTCATGGTAACCATAGTAACTGTGTGTCCAAACATCAAGGGGAAAACCCGAGGAATCACCCCCGGTGAATTCCACTCGATGTAATCATCAAGGTGAACATAAGAGGAATCACCCCCGAGGTTCACACTTGAGGGGTTGCACGACAGAGTCGTATCGGAAGTGGTTAAGGCGGAATCACCCTCGATGACCACGACCGAATAGCTACACTACAGGGTTAACATCAGAAGTGCTGTAGAGGTCTCACCCTCGGCACTCGATAGTAACCCAATAGTGTCGAGCAACTACGGGGAAAGTGATGTGCGGTGCCCGGGCCTGGTCTTCGATCCCGTTGATCGGGTCTTCGATGATGAAGCAGGGGCAACAAGGACAAGGTGGGGGTCACTGATGGATCACTAACCAACCTATACTAAGCAGTTTAGGATAAGCAGGTAGGTAACAATAAGCAGGTTACAAAAGCATGCTATGCATCAGAATAGGAGCAATCAATTACAGTAGCAAAATCTAATGCAAGCATGAGAGAATGGAATGGGCGATATCGGGATGA
>NC_057799.1:20247424-20248583 GCF_018294505.1 Triticum aestivum
CAGACAAGAAGGAGGGGTCGTCGGTGACGTAGTCGATCACAGCGGCATCGGCAGCCGCCACGGGGTCTACCGAAGAGAAGAGGGGGGAGAAACAGTAAATATAAAGCAAATGTAGTATCACAAAGCATAGCATGGCAATATGATGTGCCGGGTGTGACCTAACGTATGGCTACACGATAAAGGTGAAGGGGAATTCAACCGGGAATGTATTCCCGGTTCCGGACCTGTATCAAACAGATGACCGGAGGGGGAATGTTCCATGTTCAGCATGCTAGGGGCATGTGACGGATGAACGGACCGCGTATTCGGATTCGTTGGATTTTTCTGAGCAACTTTCATGTAGAAAACATTTTCATCGGAGTTATGGATTATTTTAAATGATTTTTTGAAGTTTAAAACATTTTCTTGGAATTCCTGGAATTAATAATAATTCGAAAACAAAGGATAAAAAGCTAAGCGCACCCAAAACTGTACCCAGCTATTCAGCCCAGAAGCTGACAGTGGGCCAGGGGTGCTGAGTCAGTGGAGCACAGTCAACAGTTGAGCAAGTCAACATTGACTGGTCAACATGGCCAATGGGACCCACATGTCAGTGGCTGTTAGTTACTAGATTTATTTAAAATTAGTTTAATTAACAGGGAGGCCCACATGTCATACTCTAGAGATTTAAACATGGTTTTAACCCTATTTTAATTAAGTTAAAAAGTGTGCGGGCACGGGCTGTCAGTGGGCGGGGGTTAGGCCCTGGTTAGTGGTGGTGGTTAGTGGCTAACCCGGCAGGCCCACTTGGCAGTGACACGCGCAGGGGCACGCCGGCGATGGGTACAGAGGGCGGCAGTGGGTCGCCGGACTCGCCGCTCCGGTGACCCTTTGGTCAGCCGAGAGCGGCTACGGGTCAGGGGCGACGGCGCACGTCGGTCCACGGCGGCTGGCGACGCGGGGGTTGCCGGAACCCACTACGACGACGGCGTGCAAAAGTGGCCAAAACCGGGCACGGGAGAGCGCAGGCCTCGGCGAGCGGGAGAAGGCGGCGCAGGCGGGCGGTGACCTGGAGCGGGCGTCGGAGTGCGTTCGCGACAGAGAAAGGAGGGGGCGAGGCCCTCACCGACGTTGGAGGGAAGGGGGCGGCGTGGCTCCAGGTCAGCCGGCGAGGAAGAGG
>NC_057799.1:20249067-20255394 GCF_018294505.1 Triticum aestivum
GAGGGGGTTCTCAGGCGAGGTGGGCCGCGGGGCGCTGGCGTCGAGGATCAGCGGCGGGGTCGCCGATGGCGGTCAACGCAGGCGTCGGGGGCGAGGGGCGAGCACGATGGGGTCGTGCCCCCGATCCAGATCGTGGGAGGGAGTGGGGACGAGGGGGGAAGTGCTGGATCGGGTGAGTAGCTAGGGTTTCGGGGAGGGGATAGGGCCATATAGGCCAGGGGAAGTGCGGGGTGGGCCGACTGGCTGGCTCGAGGCCCAGCTAGGCCGGGGGGCTCCCCTTTTAATTTGCTTTTGTCTTTTTCCTTTTCTTTTGCTCTTTTCTTTTTACAAAAAAAAAGCTATGCAATATTTGAGCTGTCAAAAGGAGTTCTGTAAAATGTGGGACTTGGCCAAATAAATACATTACAATATTTGGCACCTGCCACAAAAAGTTTGGGAGGAGTTTGAATTGATTTGGATTTTCACAAATGGAAAAGTATTAAAAATGCTGATTTGGAACTGCTTTAATTCCAGGGGAAATTGGCTATCTCAAATGATATTGAATCACTCATGACATTTAGTTAGTGAATATTTGCAACCCAACGAACATTTTTGTTTTACTGTTTGGGAGAAATAATTTATTTGACTTTATTTTAAAATTGAATTTGAATTGGTTTTGAATCAAAGTGGGGATTAGCAACTTCATTATGATGACATGGCATCATCAGGCATGAGATGACTGTATCATGATACTGGGGGTGTTACATAGGGCTTGAGCAACCGTCCTGCTGTTCTTAACTTTGGCAGACACTCCGTGGGTCAGCGTGGGCGCGATGTCCTTAACTGCGAATCCATGTATCCATCTATCTTTCCAGAACAAGACTTTGTCCCCTTTGCCAACCGTGATGCTCACCAGACTGTCGAACACCCGCCTTGCCTCATCATCCACCAGCAAGTGCAGTCCTTGCCAGGGCCGGAGTTGGTCTGTCCGCCTTAGCCATTCCCATATCACTCGAAGTGCGATAGCCTGAAGCTGGAGGTTTTTCAAACTGAGACCACCATAAGACACGGGCCTACATATTGTGTTCCATGCAACTAAGCATTGGCCTCCATGGACCCGATCTTTCCCAGCCCAGAAAAACGCTCTCATCCAACTGTCGATGTCCTCAAGCACCCATGCCGGCGCCTTCATCATGACCAGTAGATGATGGACTGGTCTAGCTGCCACCACAGACTTCACCAAAACCAGCCTCCCCAAGCGCTGCATAAGGCCTCTCTGCCATGCAGGGATGAAGTGCCTCACCTGGTCAAGCAACGGCTGCCATTGCACCTTTGTCAGTTTCTTCACCGCCAGCTGCAAACCGAGATATTTGCAAGGGAATTCGCCCACGGCACATTGCAGCAGGCTCTCCACTCTGTTTCTGTCGTCAGGGTCATCGGTGATGAGTATAGCCGAGGACTTCCTGTAGTTAACCTTGAGTCCCGACGCTTCTCCGAAGATATCCAAAGCTCTCCTGACAAACTCCAGCTCGATTCTAGATGGCCTCACAAAGAAAGCAACATCGTCCGCATATATAGATAATCTTTGCATTGCCGAAATGCCTGTGTAGCTGCTCAACACGCCCTCCTGCATGGCCTTAGCAACGACTGCCGTAAGCGCCTCCATAGCAATCACAAACAAGAGCGGAGAGACCGGGTCCCCCTGCCTGAGCCCATTAGCATGCCATATTCTTCTCCCTGGAACTCCATTAACCAGCACCCGCGTGCTTGCAGTCCTCAAAAGAGCTGCCACCCTCGCAAGGCAGAGGTGGCCGAATCCTTTCGCCCTCAAAACTTCAAACAGGAAAGGCCAAGAGAGGGAATCGAATGCTCTCGTGATATCCAACTTGAGGAAGATGCCGTGATTTTTCCTGGCACGAATCTTCATCGCCACATGCCTCACTAGCAAATAGTTATCGTGGAGACTTCTTCCCCTTATAAACGCCGACTGATTCACACCCACCAAATCGGGCATGCGCCGGCGAACTCTGTTTGCCAACAGCTTGGCGAAAAGCTTTGAGAAACTATGCGGCAAGCTGATCGGCCGGAAGTCCCCCACCTCCATCGCGTCCGGTTTCTTAGGAATTAACACTATTAGCGCTCGATTCAGCTTTGCAAAACCTCTACTATCCCCCACTGCGAGCTTGGTCAGCGCCGCCAAGATGTCATTTTTTATGACGGGCCATGCCCTCTGGCAGAACAAAGCAATGAAACCATCCGGTCCAGGTGCTCGATCCGGATGCATCTCTTTGACGACATTCCAAACTTCCTCTTCTAAAAAGATGCCCTCCAACTCGGACAGATCAGATTCCTCCATCCCCAAATACCTCAAGTCCAAAGTGTGCCTTCTCACATGGTCTGTGCCCAGGAGGTTTTGGAAGGCGTCCGCAAATATTTCCTCTTTGCGGCTCTGATCCAAGGCAACCTCATTGCCCACCCGCACATGAGGAATAAAGTTCTTCGCGCGTCTACCGTTAGCCACCACTTGGAAGAATTTGGTGTTCGCATCGCCCTCACGTATCCATCTATGACTAGATCTCTGCCGCTCGATGGTTCTCTCTAGAGAAGCAAGCCCGAGCAGAGACAACTTGAGAGTACGCCTCAGCCAAGTTTCTAGCTCAGTGAGCCCTCTCGACTCCATCGCCTGATCCAACCTGTGGATGACCAGCGTCGCCACCGCCATGAGCAGCTTGACGTTACCAACTTTCTTCTGACCCCAAGCCTGAAGCGCCACTCCCGCATTTCTAAATAGTGCATCAAGTCTCTTAAACGGGTCAATGATCATTGGGTCACAAACCCAAGCGTCCTTGACCGCTTGCTCCAAGCCCTCAAGCTTGGGCCAAAAAGTCTCAAAGCGAAAGCGTTTCTTGGGGCAGAACGCGGCACTGGTGGTGATGTGCAGGGCCGCGTGATCGGAGACACTCGTGGACAGGGCCTGAAGCAAGAAATCTAGCCAAGCCATCTCCCAATCAACAGAAACCAGAACTCTGTCAATTCTGGTGAGAGTGGGGTTTTCTCTTTCACTCAACCAGGTGAACCGACGCCCGTGCATGTAAAGCTCCTTCAATTCATTACTGTCAACAAAGCTCCTGAATTTGTTCATCATCGTGTGGTTTATGTTAGTGTTGCTCTTCTCGTTTGCACGCAAGATCATATTAAAGTCGTCGAGCACCATCCATGGTCCATTGCAGAGAGCACGCCTGGCTGCCAAGTCCTCCAAAAACTGCGTTTTCGCCACGTTTCCTTGGGGGCCATATACCACCGAAATCCACCAGTCCTCCCCTGCCCTGGGGTGCACCAACCCCGTGAGGAAATTCGTATCCCTCTGGATACGATCTACCTGCAGAACCGTTGTATCCCAAGCAAGTATGATCCCTCCTCTCGTATCATCCGCTGGAAAGTAAGCAAAGCCGTCCAAAGACGGACCACAACATTGCATTAAGAGAAAATTGCCTACAACATCCAGTTTTGTCTCCTGCAAACACACAAGATTAGGCTTCACCGAAGCCAGAAACTCTTTCACCGCTTTCCTCTTTGCCGGACTGTTCAAACCACGAACGTTCCAACAAGTCACCACTGGGTTGACATTCATGGAAATCGAAGTCACACCCACCTCCAAGCGCGCGCAACTAGTGCGCAGAGATCCTCTCGACCCCTCCCACTCCAGGCATCTGCCCTGACAAGGCCTTGCCAAACAGTGCCGCTATGACGCGCACATGTTGCTCACGGAGCGGCGAGTCAAATATGTTCTTGAGCTCTTGCACTGCCGAGTCGTCCACCTGGAGATCCTCCGGGACCAGCCCGAGCATCCTGAGCAGCACATTTTCTGCCGGTGTGGCTGTGGAGGAGCCCAGCGCCGTAGTTCTCTTGGCTGCCCTCGTCGTGCGCTTGGGTGTGAACGGCTCTGCCTCCGGTCTGAGTGAGGAGGCCTGGATCTCCTTGAGAATTGGTGGCGCAAGCTTCTTCATGATGTGAGAGCAAAAGCCTTGAGCCTTCCATAAGCCACCGCTTCCTGTGGCGTCATCTCCGACGCCGTCCCCATGGGCACCACACTTCCATTGTTAAGCTCAACAGCGTTCTGCACAGTTTCCAACTCCCTTGGCTCAGATGTCTCCGCCCCTGCCTCTCCGACACTCGCTTGGCCCTGGCTAGGCAGCTCCACGAGCGCAAAGCTGCATGGCACCGTTGCATGGTTCTCATCAACGTGTGACCCACAGATCACTGTTGCATGGTTCCCATCGGCACTGGGCTCCCCACCAGCCAATGCATGTCCCTCCTGGGCTACTGGCGGGTCCACCGGCCGTGCTTTCTCTTTGTCCATCAACGAATCTTCCACGGGTGCAATCAGAACCTGGGTCCCATCTGTCTCCATGTCGGGTCGACCGCAGTCCCGAGCCATAGCCTCTCCGCATCGCTAGACTGGCCGGGAACACAGTCCACCAATGCGGCCAGCGGAGAGGGCTCGACCCGAGTGGCCGACCGCGGTGGCCCCTCCAACAGTGCCACCCCAGGCTGAATCTCCAACTGACTCGTCGCCGCATCCCGAGGCCTCACCTGAACCGCGATCTCCTCAACGTTCGTGCCACCAGGGGACGGATCCCGGGGCAACACCACCTGAACGGGGGGAATATTCCTTGCAAGGGCATCAGAACGCCCAACGGGAGTAGGCATAGCTGATTGCGTGGGGACACTCCCCCCATTCCCGCTCCTCCCGTTCGAAAATCTCGCCGATTGGCCTCCAGCTGTAACCACTTGGTGCTCCATGACCGAGATACGGTCAAAAGCAGACACCCTCTTCGCCAGCCTGCTCTGGATAGGCTGCGTGACCCCACCTTCCGTCAGCACGAGCTTTGGGGGCATTGGCGGGAGACGCCAATCCGCACCGACACCGGGGCTCACCTCCGGCGACAGCGCCGCCCTGTTCCTGTCCACCTCCCGCGCTCCCACGGCGGGGCCAGTCCCGCGCCGATCTCGCACCCCGAAACGCCAGCTGAGATTGCGGGTGTAGCTGCGCCTCCCTTCACTCGGGCCACCCAAGTCGCCGCCGTCGGCATCGGGGATGCCGCTCTGCCCACTGTCCGAAGAAGCTCTCAGGAACCATGGCTCGTCCGCACCATCAAATTCAGTCACCGAGTCCAAGTGAATCAAGATCTTATACTGCAACAGCTCCGGGTCCGAGAGCGGCGCCACCAAACCTGGCTCAGGCACTGCCAGCCAGCGCAGCGACGGGATGCACTCAGGCTCCGCCGTCCACGCCGAGAGCTTGAACGCAGAGAGGTCAAGCCGCGCACTTGTCTCCGGCTCCACCAAGTCCACCAAGCAAGACGACCCAAGCAACTCTTCCGCCACCTCTCTCTCCCAAGCATGAGGCGGGATTCCTTCCAGCACCAATGACACCTTGAATCTCATCACAGAATGCACCGCCTGAGCCTGGCGATTCCACTGTCTGAAGAACAGCCGCACACCCTTGTGGTTGATCGATGGCCGCGCCCCGACGCTGTTGCGGATGTTCCTGACGCGCAAAGACCACCAGGAAGTCTTCCGGCCTGTACTCGTGCACCGAGAACCACTCCGCCGAGATGCCAACCTCTGCGTCCAACGCCTCAACCACGAACTCCGGGGAAATGCCACGCCTTGCGCCACCAACGTACGCCACCATCGCGAACTGAAGCTGCCTCTCCAAATCCTCCATGGACCGCGTCCGCCGGACGACGCAGAGCTCGGAAGGCTGAAGCTCCTCGTGCTGCGTAGCCTCCATCCTGAACCACACCACCTCGTGCTGCCACACCACCCTGGGAGCCACACTTCCCGCGACCATCGGCGGGGGCGGCGGTGCTGGGGGCCCTCTGGCCCCCTGAACCTCGCGGCTGGATTGCCCCGCCGCGCCCCGCCTGGCCACCTTGGCCGAGGCCGCCCTCCTCAGCTCTTCCTCCGGCGACGGACTGCGGGGGCGCTTGCACTCCTTGGATTCGTGCCCCGGCAGACCGCAGCGAAGGCAAACCACCTGGTTGCTGCAGTCGATCTTGCGATGCCCCTCCTCGAAGCACTTGAAGCAGAGCCCGGCCATCTCCGGCGACACCTCTCGTCGCTGCTGCTGATTTGCCGCCGATCCACGTGCACGCTCGCGTTCCTCCCGCCGCAGCCTCCAAAGTTCCTTCTTGGAGGGCCTTGGTTGCGACCAACGAGCCGCCGGCTGCTCCGCCGACAGATCTGCCGGGTCAGCCCTCGAGTCGATCGCCCGACCGCGCCCCTCCGACGCCTTCCGAGAAGATGGGGCGCTCGCCGCTCGGCCTGAAGGAAGAGCCGACC
>NC_057799.1:20255496-20260918 GCF_018294505.1 Triticum aestivum
GTCGGAGTGACCGCCGGCGGGGGGAGGGGGTGGACGCCGGCACCGGAGTGGTGCACGGCGGCAGAAGGGGGACGGGCGCTAGGGGATCAGATTTGGATCGCCCGTTGAGTAGTGCCGTTTCCCACTGGTACTTCTTCAAAGCGCGTACTTTTGGGAGCACGAGCTTGGAGGACCACCCGAAGCTCGCAGCAATGGCCATGGACATGGCCAGGATGATGCATGCATGGTTGCTTCATGTGTGGAAGTATCTTCAGTGGACTACTGAAAGCAAATTTTAACCCTTGTTTCTGGAGCATGCCCCTTGCAACCCTCAGGAATATTATGCAGATGAATTTACTGCTGTATGGCGAACATTTCAGCGACCCTTGCAGATGGCAGAGCCGGCGTATCTTAGGAGAGCAAAGGGAACTTCCTGTGAATGCTTGGTGAGACATGTTCTGCCGAAACCAGACCTAAAGATCCAGAAATGATGAGCATGCAAGATCTTCTCTTCAGAAGTGTTAGGCCTAGAGGGAAATTCAAGGTCCATGCGTGGACATCCTTCACTGTGAGATACAGAGGCCACATCGCATGGCCGCCAGGAACAAGCGCTGTCAGAATATATAGTAGCCGCTGACTAGCTGTCTAGTCTTTAATTTCTTCTCCGAACATGATTTCAATTGCACTAAGCCAAGACACTTCATGCTCATGCATGATTGATGGTGTCATGTGGGTCTTCTCTTATAGGCATAGGGGGAAGCCAGACTAGCCAGGCTATATGGCTGACAGCAGATCCAATCAGGGATTCGATCCTATTTAATTAAAAGATGAAAAGTCACTTCTGGAGAGCCCTAGTTGTGTATGTATAGGAATCAACAGTCAGTATTAGCAAAACACAATTTGTTATCTATCTGGAACCTGTAAGGCAAACCTCTACATAAGAAGGTAGCCACATGAAGTCTAGGCATGGAGAATTAATAAAGATCTTGTTTCATATCTCTACTCTTTCTTTCTAGGCATCGAAAGAAAGAGTAGAGATATGAAACAAGATCTTTATTAATTCTCCATGCCTAGAAAGAAAGAATAGAGATAGGAAACAAGATCTTTATTAATTCTCCATGCCTAGACTTCATGTGGCTACCTTCTTATGTAGAGGTTTGCCTTACAGGTTCCAGATAGATAACAAATTGTGTTTTGCTAATACTGACTGTTGAGTCTCCATGCCTGGAGGCTCCAGATCACGGAATAGCCTAATGCAGCAAGGGCTCTTCCAGATGGTTTCTCAAACAACATGAAGTGATGCAAAGAGAGTAGATACTGTGAGTGGTGACTACTCTTGTTACTGAAGTACACATATTTTCTTTTCTATTCGGAGTATTCTGAGATACTGACATGGATTGCACTGTTATTTTTGTTGTTGTTCCAGCTGCAGGTATTATTATAAGCAATTAAAGAACGCTGTATGGGTCAAAAGTTATGGGAATTTCTTTGGGAGGGTGATATCAGCCAGGTACCTATGTTTCTTTTATCCTGTGTAATATACTACTCCCTCCGTTCCTAAATATTTGTCTTTTTAGGGATTTCAAATAGACTACCACATAGGGATGTATATATACACATTTTAGAGTGTAGATTCACTCATTTTGCTCCGTATGCAGTCACTTCTTGAAATCTCTAGAAAGACAAATATTTAGGAAGGGAGGAAGTAATACTGACTAGTGACAAGCCATATAAGTTTCTTGGACTATTTCCATTTTCCCACCTAATCTTCAAGAGCCATAACAACTTCAAGAGTGAGACCTTTCGGATTCTAAAGTAGCTGGTTTCATTTTCTCTATCTTTTTTCGCAACTGAATTTCAGAGCCTAGTTGCAGGATTCAGACAATAACACAGAGAAAATGTACTAGGAAGACTCTAACTTTTGGAGTGATTTTACAGAGATAGACTCGATTACAGAGCAAGGTCGACAGTGATGTTTAGGAAGCCTGTAGCCATCAGGCGCATGATCTCCGATCGCAGTGAGATTGCCCAGCGGCGTGAATCGGTAAGTTGTAGACGGCGCTGTAACAAAAGTAGCTGTGTCTTCCATTCTTCAGAGTTAACTGTTGATTGTTCAGGTTTCAGGTTGGGATCCTGAAAAAAAATAGCTTTGCACTTGGCACGCCTGCTACTCCAGTTTGTAGTGTCTGTACGATCCACCTCCTCATAGAGCAGGCGTTACATGATGTAGAATTAAAGCATTAGTTGTTTGGATAATGGATAGAACCTTATATAGATTACATACATACAATATTGTTGGTCCGTCTTTGTATGATGTAGATTTAATGCGTTAGTTGATTGGATAATGGATAGAGCCTTAAAGATTACATCCATATAATATTGTTGGTCCATCCTTGCATGGTCTGAATAATAGCAAACGCTCATGAGAGGCAGGATTTCAGTATTTCAATCTCAACTTGTTTCAGTCCATGTATTTTCGCAAAAAAAAAAAAAAAAAGCATTCTACTCCAGTCTGTTGTGCAATCCAGCTCCTCGTAAAGCTGGTGTCGCATGATCTAGAAATAAACCATTGGTTGATTGGATAGAACCTTCAATATTACACACAAATTGCATGGTCTCAGTACTAGCAAAGGCTCATAACAATCATGATTTCAGTATATTTGAACTGAACTGGTTTCAGTTTATCTTGCTGCGTATTTAGCACTTTCCTTCATCTAATCGAAACATGTAAATGCAAATGTGGTCTAATCTGCAAGTTTCGCCCAGCACAATGGTAGTTTCAGCCTAGCAACTTGTCAGTCACCATTCATGGAATCCATCCAGGCAGGCATGCACATGTACAACTTTTTTTTTGTTATTCTTCTGAGAAAAAAAATACAGGAAAGCTCTGCAACTGGCATACCTGCTACACTCCACTTTGTAGTGCCATCCGCCGCCTCCTACCGTAGGCATTATATGATCTAGTACAATTAAAGCATTAGCTGATCGGATAGAACCTTAAAGATTACTCAGATATAATATTGTTCGGTTGGTCCTTTGCATCGAATGGTCTCAATAATAACAAATGCTCATGATAATCATGATTATTTCTTATATGCCGCCCCAGAGTGGATAATTATTTTTCCACGCATTTTAGGTGGTTGGTTGGGCCCCTCTGTTAGGACCAGAAATGACGAAAAGGAACTAGTTTGAAAAAAAAACTGGAGGACAAGGCTGTTCATTGAGAAATAATTTCTGATTGCTGATTCCTAATTTTTGTTGGTTTTTGCAGGCGTGAATTCTGATTATTTGGTGGTGAAACACTGGAACTAGAGATATAAGACGCTGGAGTGGTGTTTCTTTGGAGGGAACTGGGAAGGTTTATTCTGAATTTCTGACGAGGTTATTTCCATGAGACAGACTCCAATGCAAACCAGGGTATGCTCATGCTACAATTCATAACGTAGTCTTGTTGGAGCTATCTTCTCTATTGAGTAGGTACGTATGTAGCAAAAGTGAGTGAGCGGTTCATGTCTTAATTAATTAAGCCACTGTGACATTACTTTTTAATTAAGCATGGTTGGAGCCTTCCATGCGCATCGCTCTTTTTTTGCATATTATTCCAATTTGGAATTCTGGCATTTGAGTACCAGACAGGCATTGTTCTATTCGCTGCCATCTCTCTCTGCTGCTACATCATGTTTGGACTTCAGTACACCTAATATTAAGTGATGCTGTTACAGGTATAGCCGCTTTGTCACATTTCAGTATTTAACAGCACTTGTATTTGAATTTAGATTATTAACTATACCCATGCCACTTATTTTGGCCTGTCTAAGGAGCATATGTTTTATATTAGTAGTAAAAACATTGCGGTAAACCCATTAGTTTCTACCGATTTTCTTCACGGGTCGCCAGGAATCAACCCTTAATTTCCAACTGCAGCCACGCTCCTGCTCCAGCTCACAGATGGGGACTCACCCTCATTGCCTCCCTGCCATTTCTCGGCCCAGCCAGTCTGTTAACTACCTCTTGGTTGCCATAACATGCTTATGGGAGTACAATATTGTTGGTTGATTGAATGCAGCTTGTACACTTCATGGTCTCAACAGCAAAAAACTCTCATGAGAATTTTGATGTAGGCACATGCCTTGTATTTATCCACCTAATTCGCTTTGTACACTGAATTTTGATGTAGGCACATGCCTTGTATTTTGATGTAGCTGTGTCTTCCATTCTTCAGAGTTAACTGTTGATTCTTCAGGTTTCAGGTTCGGATCCTGAACAAAAAAAGCTCTGCACTTGGCACGCCTGCTACTCCAGTTTGTTGTGCCAGTGCCATCCACCTCCTATAAATCAAGCGTTGCATGATGTGCAATTAAAGCATTAGTTGATTGGATAATAATGTTTTGAATAGCGGGCTATGGAAAATAGCGGCGGGCCTCCAAATAAGCTATAGCAGAGCTATAGTGGGCTATTTATGAAGGCGACCATTTAACGGCACCCTGCTGAAAAGGCTAGAGCGGGCTATAGCTCCGCTATAGCCAGCTATTTAAAACTATGTTGGATAATGGATATAACCTTAAAGATTACATACATATAATATTGTTGGACGGTCCTTGCATTCTCTCAATAATAGCAAACGCTCATGAGTCATGACAGTCATGATTTCAGTATTTCAATCTGAAATTGTACGGCTTCCATTTCTTATTCTTCCGAGAAAAAAACACAGGAAAGCTCTGCACTTGGCACACCTGCTACTCCACTTTGTAGTGCCATCCACCTCCTCGTACAACAGGCATTGTATGATATGGTATTAAAGCACTAGCTGATTGGATAGAACCTTAAAGATCACACACATATAATATTGTTGGTTGGTCCTTGCATCGCATGGTGTCTCAATAATCACAATGCTCATGACAATCATGATAACTTCTGATACCCAAACCATGCCACCCCAGAGTGAATAATTATATTTCTGTGCATATAGTCTTGTTGGTTGGGCCCCTCTGTTGGGAACAGAAATGCTGAACAGGAACTAGTTCGGGGAAAAAAAATAAACTGGAGGAGGGCAAGGTTTGTTCATTGAGAAATAATTTCTGATGGTAGATTCCTATGTTTTGTTGGTTTTTGCAGGCGTGAATTGTGAGTATTTGGTGGTGGAACACTGAAACTAGAGATATATGACTCTAGAGATATAAGACACTGGAGTGGTGTTTCTTTGGAGGGAGTTGGGAAGGTATGTGATGATGAGGTTATATCCATGAGACTCCGATGCAAACCTAGGTATGCTCATGCTATAATTCATAACCTAGTGCTCTTGCAGCTATCTTCTCTATTGAGTATAGGTACATATGTAGCAAAAGTGAGTGACTGGTGCGTCACTTAACTAATTAAGCCACTGTGACATTACTTTGAATTAAGCATGGTTGGAGGCTTCCATGCGCATCGCTTTTTTTTTTCT
>NC_057799.1:20261219-20275614 GCF_018294505.1 Triticum aestivum
TCTCTCTCTCTCTCTCTCTCTCTCTCTCTCTCTGCTGGGCATAGCTAGTACTAAGTCCTGCCGTTGCAGGTATTGCCACTTTGCCATATTCCAGTATTTCACTGCACTCGTATATATGCATTTCGATTTTGATTGTATCCATGCCACTTGTTTTGGCCTGTTTAATGAGCATATGTTTTATTGGTAGTGTTAAAAGAATCATTGTGGAAAATCCATTAGTTTCCATCGATCTCCTTCACGGGACCATGTGTTCACTGTTCAGTGCCTCTCGCCAGGAATCAAATCCCCGATTTCTCATTGCAGCCACGCAGCGAATTAGTTCACCGCTGGCCGAAAAATTAACACTAAACTAGCGATCGATTTATACCGCTGGCCGAAAAATTAACACTAAACAGCCTGTAGCCACAAACCCGTCCGCTCTTCATCCCTAGCCACGCTCCTGCCTAGGCCGCAGAGGGAGGATTCACCCTCGTTGCCTCCCTGCCGTGCCTGCCCAATCTATTAACTAATACCTCCTGGTTGCCATAACATGCTCTGGGAGTATAATACTGTTGGTTGATTTAATGGAGCTGGTACACTCTATGGTCTCAACAATGAAAAAACCTCATGACAAATCACAAGTACGCACATACTCTAGTTATCCACTTAATTCGTACATTCGCATGTGATTCCTCACCGTGTAAGTGGCGGCTTAGTTGGCACATACTGGCATTCTTAACTTTTTTGGTTCTTTGGCTACTTGTTGAAAGTGGCGGATTAGTTGGCACTCCTTGTTGGCTAGCTAGCTCCTGCAACATGAAAAGAAGAATCGCATGTATGCTTACTTGACAGTGTACTACCACTCGCTCAGTTTGCTCTTTAGGTACTCTAGGTAGCAAGGTTTTGGATCCCAAGCGGACCTTTTTTCTGGAGGGTCACCGGAATTTGCGGTTACCACGGTAAGCGTGAAATACCGAAAAAAGTCGGACGAAATTTAAAATCAAAATTTGAATTCAAATATTTCTGACGTCGATATAGATAGATATTTTACTCTTAAATATCACCAACCTTGCCCTGGCATGTTGGCTATTGGACCACATAACCCGCGACTCGCTGCTAAGGAAAGGATGCCTTTGCCACTAGGCCACTACCAGTTCTGTTGTCATAGAAGAGATGGTGTCTATTTAACTCTACAGTGAGCGTTTGAATTCAAAATTTTCAAAATATTTGAGATATTTTGCTCGGTATGAGTGTTTCTCGAGGGATGACGGTAAACCCGGTAACCGCGTGAAATCACGAAATTTCGTTCGGTACCCAAAACGCTGCTAGGTACCAAGGTCATACTCTGCAGTGCAGGTGATCACTTTCTTCAGAGTTGAGAAGTATCACACTGCCAGTATGCGATCTCCTACCTCAATAGTATGCTATTAGTCTGTGCATTTACCATGTTCAATTGTCGCATTCCAGGACCAAACTCGCAACTATGGCTGGAGGGCCGTTGGACTTCTGGATTGACTGGGCGAGCCAGATCGGGGTTCTCTCCAGCCTCGGCTTCCAAATCATCCTCCATCTCTTCGCCAACATACGTCGGCGTAGTAGCTCAATTGTGCTGAGGGTTCCCCTCTGGCTGGCGTATCAGCTGGCAGACACGACTGCGACATACGCCGCTGGCCAGCTCCTCTACAGCAGCAGCACGCCGCAAGACCACCAACTCATTGCCTTCTGGGCGCCATTCCTCTTGCTGCACCTTGGCGGCCCGGACAACATCACCGCCTATGCCCTTGAGGATAACAAGCTCTGGAAGCGCCACTTGCTGAACCTTGTGGTGCAGGTCGCAGGAGCCGGATATGTCCTCTACAAGTACATTGCCGGCAGCGGGATCTTGCTCACACTGGCTGCCATCTTAATATTTGTTGTTGGTGTTGCCAAGTATGGAGAGAGGACATGTGCACTCTGGTTCGCCAATTTCAGCAGCCTCCAGAGCTCTCTCAAGTTACAGGCACGCGACAAGCATCACCAACATTTTTACATTGAGCATCAAGACTGGTACAATGATTTGGAGGATGAGCTCGTCCTGCAGCGTGCTCATTCCCTGTTTCATATCTGCAAGCGCGGAATAGTTGATTCGGTGATCATGGTGGATGACTCAGATAGCTCGAGCAAGGTGGATTCTGAGGAAAGGGAAATAATCTTGCGCCTTAGGGGAGACCGTAAGCAAATGTGGAGGGTGATGGAGATGGAGCTCTCCCTCATGTACGACATCCTGTACACCAAGGCAAGTGTGATACACTCTTGGGTTGGCTACTGCATCCGTATCATCTCGCTGCTTGCCATCACCGCCTCCCTCATGTTGTTCTGGTTGAGCAGCAAAGATGATTACAGCCGAGTCGATGTGGATATCACATACACCTTGTTGGGTGGTGCCTTGGTTCTAGAGGCAAAATCGCTCCTCGGCGCACTAGGGTCGAGCTGGGCGCTTGCTTTCTTGTGTGTCACACGATGGCATTGGCTCCGGCATTCAGCTCTGTGCACTGGAAGATGGCATCGGCTACGGCGCAAACTTATTTCACTTCGCCAGTCTTGGCCTGGCAAGATGATGATGACAGGAAGCTCAAGGAGGTGGTCAGGCACCATAGGGCAGCACAACATGCTCCGTTTCCGTGCCGGACAGGTGGACCCGATAAGCCGTCGACTTGCCAATCTGTTCAAGATGCTGGGACTCGGTGAGTGGTGGGACAGGAGGTACTACTCATGGACTGTCATTGTCCCAGAGACGGTCTTGAAGCGTGCACAGGAGTTAAACACGAGGGTATCACGGTATGATGTGAACACATTGGGCTTGCTCAGGCATACGTGGGGTAAATCGGCACTGAATAACGAGAAGCCTGGGCTGTTCAAGAAGTTGAAGACGTGGCATGGAGTTGACTTCCATGAGAGCATCATCTCCTGGCACATCGCTACTGACTTGATCCTCGCAAGGGAAGAAAAAGAAAAAGGCCTTGATACAGCTGACGAACGTGTGGAGACAGTTAGGGCACTGTCCAATTACATGATGTTCCTTCTTGTGGACCGCCCCTACATGCTTCCAGGCCTTCCTCAAAACTGGCTGTACAAGCAAACCTGCATCAATCTGGATGAGATATGTGAAGAAAACCACCTTGTCAGTTCTCCTGGCGACGGCTTCTGCACTGTGTTCAAGAAATTGTTCCAACCGCATCATCACTGGGACTTGAAACCTTCTGCGCTCGAGAAGAAGCTCGCTGACCTCATAGTGAAGCTGAATGACCATAAGCCCTCTGATGCTGAAAATCCTCGGCTCAAGTACGCGCGCAACATTGCTAATGTAATTAAGGAGGAGAAGGTATATGATAAGGTGCATCTGCTGCTAAGCCTATGGACTGACTTTCTAGCTTACGCAGCCAACCGTTGCAGTAGGGAGTCACATGCCAAGATGCTTGGCAGCGGTGGTGAGTTCACAACCATCGTATGGCTCATGATAGAACACCTACGCCAAATAAAAACAGTCAATAAACAGGAGGACAGCCCTGCATAATTCATTTTAGTCGTTCATGTGTACTGACCTCTCTGGTCTCTGCTGTAAGCATATGGATGTTGTTCAGTTCAGCTCACGTACTCAATTTGTAATTTCTTTCGAAGAACAATGGAATGCAGGGTGCTCATTATCATGCTAGCTAGTACAGTAGCAATTATCCAGCGACCAGATTGCAATGTTTTTTTTCTCCATGATTTGTGATCAGAATTATATATGTAGCCCCAAACAGATGCAGCTCTGAAGACCTTCACTGTGGCCTGTGTATCTGCATGTTGGTTGAGCATCGTTGATTCCTATTCTACTCAATGGAGTACGTGTTATTGCTGTGAGTATCTCATACTATCTTGTCTGCTTGAAGTCCATTTTGTCTCACCGTCGTCATCCACTAACCATCGATCCATTGTGGAGGCGGCCAGGGCAAAACGATTCAGTGAACAGATTGTGTTCTAATTGTATGCTACTATCAAAAATAAAATGTAATAAAATATGTTTTGTAAGCTTGTGCAGGCTTTTTGCTTCAAGCATCAGTGTGCTGGAATCCGGTGTTTCGTATGTTTGCGCAGGTTCTCTGTGGCAGCGATGATCTGTGACCAAATATTTGAAGAGTTCTAAAATAGATGCATGAGTCCGAAGGCACTGCAGTATGTTTATATCAGTTTGCAATTTACTGACAGTAGCAAAGTCACATCCATGTACTCCTATCCCTCTCTATTCCCACGAGGCTCAAGTAAAAATGCATCAGATTTCACCAATCCCTCTATATTCCCATCAAACATGATATCAGCCTACCCGATTCAACCCTAGCCACTGCCCGATGCTTCCGCTCTGCGCCGCCCCCAAGGCGGTCGCCCTTTGTGACCGTCACCGGAGACCGTGCCGTCCGTACCTAGTGTTCATCCGCTAGTCGTGTTGACCGGTTGCCCTAAAGAGTCTTTTTCCCGGTCTTTTGATCTGAGATTTTCTCTCTCTCGTCGGTTGTTTTAATCAACGTTTACTTTTTAGTTCTTCGATTTAAGATTGGTCTGCGTAGCCCGCCGTCGCCGTCGACACAAGGCGCCTCTACTATACCATTGGCCCGCCGCCGCTCGTGCGGTCCTGCTGTGCGTCCTCGATAGAAATCAGGGGGAAGAGCGATTTGTTTCCGTGTGAACCAGTCCGTAGGTGTAGTATTTTTGCGAGACCACTTTCGTTTCTCGTGCAGCTGCGTGGCTGTTCGCGCGTCCGGTTCCAGGCAGAGTAGGGGCTGCTCACGCATGTTGCATGCACATGCACATGTATGATCAGATCTCGTGTACTCTTTGTGCGCTACTCGTACGTCCGGCTGTCACAGGTCCTTTTTGGTTCATCTGCGTCTTTTCAGTCTCCCTCGTTGCGTCTTCGGTCCGATCAACTGTTATGTGCGTCTTCGTTGGATTTTGTGAAGATCGTCATCAAGTATGCGCGTCCCCTCACCAATCAAATTGGCTGACGCTACGTCGCCCCGTCGGGCAGCAGCGCCAGTGCAATGTGGTTCTTTTCGCGGCTGCACCGATACCGCATGCTGCCGCTGCTTCACCTTCTTTCGGGCCATAGCGCCGCGGCACGTGGTCCACGCCGCTCTGGGGTCTTTCTAGCTGTTGCCACGACCCACGCGCTGCCGCTACATCGCCTCTTTGGGCCATAGCGTCGCGGCACGCGGTCCACTTGGTCGTCCCCGCGCGTTGACTTTCACGTTGTATGCGCCGCGCCGACTCCCTCGGCGTGGGAACGCCACTGTCCGCGCCGGTCTTCGTCACGCTGTCGGGTTTTTCGTCGCCTACTTTAAGCACCGCTGCCGCGCTCCTAACCTAGCCGCTGCCGCACTCCTAGCCTAGCCGCCGCCTCCTCCGCAGGTCGCCACCGCCGCTCGTCCTTGGCGCCCCTGCCACTCGCTCACCCAAGCCGCGCCACCCGTTCACCTCCTTCGTCTTCGTCCAGCACTAGCTCATCGCCAGCGTCGCCGTCATCTTACCCAACCACTACTTCATCTAGTCCGACAACCGTGGTCGACATCGGCACCCCACGTCGGCTGACGCCGCAACCATCGTCTAGTCTTTCTCTGCTAGCCCCCTCGACATGGCATACAGCTCGTGCAAGTCCCCGTCTACACATGCCCGGTGCTGACAACACCGATGCGTGCCTTCATCCACGACGTGTCCCCGGGCCTGGCAAGCCTGGAGCGGCGCCTCGTCAACTTCGTCTTCGTCCGTCTACGCATGCCCGGTGCTGGCAAGACCGACACGTGCCTTTGTCTATGACGTGTCACTGGGTTTGGCAAACCAGGCTCGACGCCTCATCAACAACGTCTTCTTCCCGGCACACCACTACTTCGACACCACCATGCCCATGACTAATTCGGCACCTCCTTGCGCCCGGAGCTTCACGGCGACTTCCTCGATACTGTCTACCCCGACTCGACATCGACCATGGCGTTTCTTCGCACGACTACCTCGACCACGACTACACAACCCTACGCTCTCGGCTACCTTAACAAACGACACAAAGGGCTACCGCCTTGCTTGTGGAACCTCGCCGGTTTTCACTCTAGCCACGACTTTAGCAATGCATCGACCGTTACGACTGTGGGAGTGTCCGTCGGCTTGCCTTCAGATTCTTCTTCGGTCTCACCATCTGTATCCCTACCATTGTGACTGTTGGGGGATGTTGAGTATTACGATTAGATAGCAAATAAGAGATAGACTAGGATATGTTGTCTTGTCTTGTACTCCAAGTTAACCATATACTTTTATATATACGCCCACGAGGCTCAAGCAAAAATGCATCAGATTCCACAAATCTCTCTCTATTCCCTTCTAACAGGTGTGGTTTCAAGTAGGAGGTTCTGGCCACGTTCCTCAATTGACAGCATTTTTTTGAGGAACCAACAAGAGTGCTGCCTTTTCATTAAGAAGGGGGAAATATACAACTGACAGCAATGGTGAGAGGGGCTTCAGGTCAGCATCAGGATGCAACTGTCGAGGAGGGTC
Organism: Triticum aestivum; assembly: GCF_018294505.1. NCBI lineage: Eukaryota > Viridiplantae > Streptophyta > Magnoliopsida > Poales > Poaceae > Triticum > Triticum aestivum. The sequence goes on from NC_057799.1 coordinate 20,267,757, forward strand.
AAAGATGGTTTGCAGAGAGGCTTCCACTGCATGAGTAACTTCACCATCCTTGCCCTAGGTTGTTTTCATGCTTGGCCACCTCGACACCCTGAAAACAAAGAGCGTTCCGAACGCACCGTAAGAACCAAACAGCGGCTGTAGAGGTGGTGTTCAGAGTAGAATGCTAAGGGTTTGCCTTGTGACAGTCAATAGATGGAAACATCGACACCAATATATCCTGCATTGAAAGAATATATCAGAGAGACATCCCATAGTTGTGCTGCGATCAGGAAGTTACAGAGCAAGTGTTCAGCATTGGCGTACTCTGAAAAATAAACACAAGTTCACTCATAAATTGGTCTGGTCGGGTGATGTAAACACAATGGGCATGGTTGTTGTTGCAGATTCCGGCCAACCGAGCGAGAGAGAGGGAGGAAGATGGGTTCGCGAGGAGATAGATGAACTAGACCGACAGAGTCTTTGCGCTGCTAACTGCTCGCAGCTTTTCTGCTCTTTCTGTTATTTATGTAGAGCTCAAAATGATCTGCCGAATACAAAGGAAATCACACCCACACACACCTAGCCTACTGATCGTGCCATCCGACGATGCTACGTTTGCGCGAGTCACTACGCCGCTGTCAATCCCGCTGAGATTCCATGCCATCCCATGGATACGGTCTTGCCGGCGTATCTACAGCTATCTGCTAACTAAACTAACTGAAAGAGAAAATGAGACTGAACCGGACGTGGACATGCACACGCTACCGGCCCGATTATTCAGCTAAGATAACTTGTGTAAACTGAAACTAGCAACGAGGAATATACTTCAAATCACCCCCTAATTCTGTTGCTCTCCCTTGACCTGAATGATCCCAAGCCTGCACCGGAGTTCTGTGAACTTTGCACGCCCAAGTGACTTCGTCAGTATATCAGCCAACTGATCTTCAGTTCGGACATGCTCCACCTCCACTTTTCTTTCTTCAACACACTCTCTGATGTAGTGGTACCTCAAATCAATGTGTTTACTCCTCTCGTGGTGCACTGGATTTTTGCTCAGTTCAATTAACGACTTGTTGTCAATCCTGACCTGTACTTTCTTCTTCTCTGTTCCAAGCATTTCTGAAACCAGTCTGCTGAGCCAAACAGCCTGTGTTGCTGCCGTAGCTGCTGCTATATACTCAGCCTCGCAGGAAGACAAAGCCACGATCTTTTGCTTCTGAGAGCACCAAGTGATGACACTAGGGCCCAGGAAGAACACCAGACCAGACGTGCTCTTTCTGTCTGTCAGATTGCCGGCATGGTCGCTGTTGCTGAACCCTGTCAGAACAGCTCCCCCTCCTGCCTTGTAAGTGCACTCGTAGTTCAGTGTTCCCCGAAAGTACCTCAAGATCTATCTGATGATCGCCCAGTGCTGCTTCCCGGTGCTTCCATGAACCTGCTAGCCACACCCACAACATATGCAATATCTGGGCGCGTATTTACCAAATACCTCAGACTACCAATGGTACTGCGATACCTGGTCGCATCAATTACTTCTCAAGTGTTCTTGACAACCTTCAGGCAATTCTCCATGGGTGTGAAGCTCGGGTTGCAGTCACTAATTCCAGCATCTTCCAAGATCTTGGCTGCGTAGCTGGACTGACATACTGTGATCATGCCACGTTCTTGCTTCACTTCAATGCCAAGATAATAACTGAGTAACCCAAGATCTGTCATCTGAAAAAGCTCTTGCATCTGGGTCTTGAACCTCTTAATGGCGTCAGCAGTGGTGCCCGTGATGATCAGGTCATCGACGTACACCCCCACCAGCAGGAAATCTGGGTCGTCTCCGCGCCTGTACAGAGCATGATCCAGCTGACACCGCGTGAATCCAAGTGACTGTAGTGTGGAGTCCAACTTGGAGTTCCATGCCCATGGAGCCTGTCGGAGACCGTACAACGCTTTCGCAGCTTGAGTACCTTGTGTGCATCGTCGTTGTCGATGAAACCTACTGGCTGGTGTACATACAGCTCCTCCTCCAACTCATCGTTGAGGAAGGCCAAGCGGACACCCATGTGGTGCACGCTCCAGCTCCGGTGCGCGGCCACAGCGAGCAGGAGGCGCACTGTCTCCAGCCAGGCCACAGGGGCGAAGACCTCATCGAAGTCAACCCCTTGTTTCTGTGCATAGCCCTAAATCTGGACATCGAACTCGAGCTTTCTGGCTCGGCTCGCGCTCGCCCAGGCTCGGCCCGAGTTTGATTCGGCCTGAGAAACAAAAAGGCCGAGCCGAGCTGCGTTATTGGGCTTGTTTCGGCCTCGGGCCGAGCCCAGCTTGGCTCGAGCTAGCCCGTGAGCTTGTCCAATTATGCAGCCCAGAATGGCCCAGCCTCACAGTCACACTTGACCTAGCGCCCCACCTCACCCGGAGCAGCACTCATCCTCATTTCCCCCCGGGCTAGGTTAGCTAGCCGCCGGCACCGCAGCAGCAGCAATTCCTCGGCGTCCTTGCTGGCTCGCTGCACCATACGCTAGCCGATGACACACACGCCGCTTGTCCAGATCGCCCAAGAAACCATGGAGAAGAAGAAAGAGAGACCATTGACCTCCATTCTTGGGAATGAGCCAGCGATAGGAAAGAAGAAAAACGGCATGAGCAAGACCTCCATGGACGCCGGCATCCAGCCTTCCGTTCGCTCCAAATGTCAGTGTACTTGCTGTCCAAACTTGGGTGTATTTGCTGTCAAAGTTTCAGACATTCAGTGTTGATGCTGTCCAAATTTCAGTGAATTTGTGGTACAGTTTTTTTTGGGGTACTTGCTGTCAATTTTTCAGTGTTGATGATGTTGAAATTTCAGTGAGCCAAATCAAGTCATTTGCTGCTATTTTCCATGTCTTGGTGAAAAAAGTTGCTAGTTAGCACATATAAGTACTAATCTGCATGCTGATGTGCAGTGCACAGTGCGTGCACACGAGCTGCCGAGTTGGACCGAGCCAGCACAAAGCTCGGGTCGAGCCTGGGAATGAGGCTCGCCTGAGCAGTTAGCTCGGGCTGGCTCGGCTCGTGCTGGGCGAGCTAATGGCTGGCTCGGCCCGAGCTCGGCTCGGCTCGGCTCGCGTCCAAGTATACATAGCCCTTTGCCACCAGCCGTGCTTTGTGCTTGATGATGTTGCCGGCTGGGTCTCGCTTCACTTTGTACACCCATTTCAGCCCGATCGCATGGTGGCCAGCCGGGATAGACTCCATCTCTGCCTCCATAGTATTCCGCCACGCTGGCTCCTCCAGAGCGTCGTCGACGGAAGCAGGCTCCTCTGCAGCAGAGAGACAGAGCCCACTGTATTAAAGCGTGCACTCCGGAGCATGATCGATCACATACTCCATCGATTTGAAGTGGACAGGCACCCCCTCAGCGTCGAACGACTCGCCGGTGGGCGTGGTCACCCACCCGTCGGCAGGGTCGAAGAACTTTTTTGTTGGTGTAGATGGACTGGCACTCGCTGAGGCTGGCGCGCTCGACGCACATGACGCGCCCACGCTTGACCCGCCGGACACGGGCGTCCGAGGAGATTGTGGTGAGACTGGTGAGCTCGGCGCAGTTGGCGTTGCAGGTGCTCGCGGTGACCCCGCCACCCCGGGCGACACGGAGTAGGTTGTGGTTACGGGCGCACCTGCGTCGGAGTACACGACAGTGAACTCGCGGGCGTGCACCGAGTTGCCGCCGTCGTTGCCCCAGTCCCAGTGCCGGTCCTCCTCGAAGCGCACATCGCGTGTGATGTACAAGCGCTTGCCGATCGGGTCATACACCCGATAGCCCTTTGTCCCTGGCTCATACCCCAGGAAGATACCAGGGCGCGATCTGTCCGCCAGCTTGGTCACCCCTGGTCCGACGAGCTTGACGTGCACGACGTAGCCGAAGGTGCGGAAGTAGTCCACCGCTGGCTTCTTCTTGCACCACGCCTCATATGGCGTGATGCCCTGCAGGCTTCTGGTCGGCGACCAATTGAGAATGTGGACAACGGTGCGCACAGCCTCGCCCCAGAACGCGCACGGCACGCCCATGGCCTTCATGAGGCTGCGCGCCATCTCCAGGACGGACTGGTTCCTCCGTTCGACCACTCCGTTTTGCTGGGGAGAGTACAACGTCGTCGTGTTCCTCTGGATCCCCAGCGCTTCGAAGTAGGTGGCGAACTCGTCCGAGGTGAACTCGCCACATCTATCTGTGCGGAACCCCCGGAGCTTGGCGTTGCCTTGCATCTCCGCATGTGCCTTGATCTTCTTGAAATACCAAAACCCCTCATCCTTTCTCTTCAGTACCTGAAGCCACATGTATCTGCTGAAATGGTCATCTATCAACAAAAAGTACTTGTTACCGCTGGCCGTCGCTGGAGTGATTGGACCGCACAAGTCGCCATGTACGAGCTCGAGCGCGCTCTCCGCGCGGTACGTCGACGCGCGCGGGAAGGGCATGCGGTGCATCTTCCCAATGGTGCAACCCTCGCAGAACTGGTCGAGGTGCGCGATCGCTGGCATGCCGCGCACCATGCTCTTCGCACCGAGGTCGTGCAGCGCGCGGAAGTGCAGATGGCCGAATCTGGCGTGCCACCTCCAGGCCTCGTCCTGGACTCCGGCGAGGAGGCACACGGGAGCGGCCAATTTCAGAGCCATGGCGTAAAGCCGGTTGCTCGTCCGCCGCACCCGTGCCAGCAACAGCTTCTGCTTGTCGTATAGACAGAGCTCGCCTTCATCGTTCACGGTCCTGCACCCGTTCTCGTCGAGCTATCCGAGGCTGACGATGCTCGTGCGCAGCTGCGGGATGAAGTACACGCCCGCGAGTGCACGATGCTCACCGTTGCGGTAGGTAAACAGCAAAACGCCGCGCCCACATATCTGCAGGACCGAGCCATCACCAAAACGAACAGTACCTCGCACCGTCTCGTCGAGCTCCGAGAGCATGTCGCGGCGCCCCGTCATATGATTGATGGCACCGGTGTCGAGGTACCATCGATCGTCGTCCGTCGCCATCGGCACGACCCGCGCCTCGTTGAGGAAGATCTCAGTGCCTGGTTCACCAGTGCAGATGACCGTGCTCGCCCCGCTCCTTGCCATGCAGGTGGCGAGGAGCAGGCCAGGCTGCTCGACGTCGACCTGCGCGACATTCGCCTACTGCTCTGGCTGTTCGCGCTGGTCGCGTTCCTTCTTGCGACACTCCTTCGCCCAGTGCCTTGGGATGCCGCAGTAGCGACAATTTCCCTATCGCTTAGGCGTCGCTGGCCCGCCGTTGCCAGGGCCAGCGCTCTGGCCACGACCGCCCCCGCCTTGGAAGTTCTTCGGCTTGCCGTTTCCGCGCCCATGCCCCGCTCCAGAGCCTTAGGACGCGCCGCTCTGGTCGAGCATCTTCTCGTGCGCCCGCCACCAGTCAATGGTGTACAGCAGCTGCGCGCCGGGCGTCGGGGTCTCCTCGCGCTCGCACTCCTCGACGACAAGGAGCCGTTCGCAGAGTTCCTCGAGGGAGAGCTGCCTGGTGTCGACGGGTGACTCGATCGCCACGGCCATCTCGCGGTAAGGGCGTGGTATGGTACGGAGCACCTTGAGGACAACCTTGTGCTCGTCCACGGGGTCGCCGAGCGCCTGCATCTCGTTGATGATCGTCCTGAGCCGCATCACGTACGACTCGATCCCCTCACCGTCCTTGTACCGGAGCGCCTCATACTCCGAGCGGCGAGTCTGCGCCTTGGCTTCGCGCACGTGCTCGACGCCGACACGCATGGTCTTCCGGGGCCGCCAAGAGGAGCGCGGCGAAGTCAGTGCCCCTGATCCGGATTAGGACACCACCCCACCGAAGATAGGGCACGTCCGAGCTACCCACCGCCACCCCTCCCGTTGCCCACACAACTCAGGAGAGGAGCCACCACCACCACAATGATGCCCACTGAAGAGAAACAACACGGCCCGCCATCTGGGGCCGCCTACCCGGCATCCCTGTTGTGATATACAGTGCGCCACCCACGTCACAACGCACACAGCCATGGTAGGAGGAGCAACGATAGTCCATCGACTCCTAGCCCGGCATCAGTCTCTGAGTCAGGGTAGGCGCCTCCACCGTAGGAGGTACCCACACCTGCGTCCCAAGCCAGTGCCAGGTGGACTGGGGGGACACGACTATGAGAGAGAAGAGAGAGAGAGAGAGAGAGAGAGAGAGAGAGAGAGAGAGAGAGAGAGACGTGCTAGGACGGAACATCCTAGTCCGTGCCCGAGTGACCACACCAGTGAGAGGTGCGGCGGCAGCCGGCGGAGCCAAGAGGGGGGCCGGTGAAGTTGAGCTCGAGCTGGTCTCCGGAGCGGCCGGGGCGTCGGGGCAGCCGGCGGGGCCGCGGCACCAGGGGCAGCCGAGGGGGCGGCCGAGGAGGCGCCAGGGGCCGCGGCGGCTGGGGCCGCAGGGGCGGCCGAGGGGGCCGCGGCGACGGGGGCCGCCTGCGCCGGGAGAACGTGCAGGGCCAAGCCCGGTGCATGGCGGGGCGGTTCGCCGGAGGTGGAGGCAGGGGCGATCCGCGCCGCAGAGGACGCCGAGGGTGACGGTACCTGCTGAAACGAAAACACCAGCTCATCAAAGTACACGTGCCGCGAGGTGAAAATGCGGTGGGACACTGAATCATAGCACCGGTAACCTTTGGTGTTGGGAGGATAACCAAGGAAAATGCAAGGAAGCGACCGGGGAGCGAGTTTCTGAGGTGCAGTGGACGTGGTGCTAGGATAACAGAGACACCCGAAAATGCGAAGACCATCATCAGATGGAGCCGCACCGAAGAGGAGCTGGTGAGGAGTGTAGTTCCAGCGTGGACGACAAGGGCGAATGTTTATGAGGAGGCTGGCGGTCGCGAGCGCGTCCAACCAGAACCGAGGAGGCACGTAGGAGTGGAAGAGCAACGTGCGGACACAGTCATTAAGAGTGCGGATGCCGCGCTCGGGGCGACCATTCTGCTGTGACGTGTAGGGGAAAGTGAGGCGAAAGATGGTGCCGTGCGACGCAAGAAGATTGCAGACGGCGACATTGTCAAACTCCTTTCCGTTGTCAGTTCGCAAGGCAAGAATAGGACGAACGAACTGTGTGGTGACATATGAATAAAAAGCTGTGAGTGTGGCAAGAGTGTCGGACTTGCAACGAAGAGGAAATGTTCACACATAATGAGAGAAATCATCAAATATCACCAAATAGTATAAGTAACTCGTGTTGCTCGCAACCGGGGACGTCCAAACATCACTATGCAAACTGAAATGGAAAAGTGGAAATATTTGTAGACTCGCTAAAGGGAAGACGAACGTGCTTGCCAAGACGGCAAGACTCACAAGAGTGGTCGTTAACCTTATTACATGTGAAAGAAAAACTCTGAAGAATCTAACGCATAACGGTGGAGTTGGGATGGCCGAGGCGGGCGTGCCAAAGATCGACACTAGCAGCGAAGGCGGCGGGACGACGGGTGGTGGTAGCGCCGGAGGCACTACTGGAATCAGCTAATTTGCCATCTGCCAGCTCTTTGCCGTCCGCTAGCTGACGGCAAAGAAGCTCTTTGCCATCAGCTACCCAAAAGCAGACGGGAAAGAAACGACAGACGACAAAACAGGCCTTTGCCATCTGCCGGCTCTTTGCCGTCAGCCAGCCGACGGCAAAGAATCTTTGCCGTCCGCTGGCTGACGACAAAGAGAGAGGTGGCCCCCACCCCCCGCCCGTTTAGAAAAACTTAACGCCTCACCTCTTTGCCGTCTGCTAGCAGACGGCAAAGAGAGATAAAGGCGGACGGCAAAGATTGGCGGACGACAAAGAGCAGACTAACTAACGGCCCCACCCCCCGCCTGTTACTCTCTCTTCTCTCCCTCTCTCCTCCCCGACGCGCCCCGCCACCAG
>NC_057799.1:20276532-20289241 GCF_018294505.1 Triticum aestivum
CCCGACACCGACACGACACCCCGACCCCCGACACCTCCCGAAAAGGTGTTCTTTGGCCTTGCAGAGGCCGATGGGGTCATATATTTGTGAATTATTAGTTAGGTCATATATTTTTCGATTTTGTTATGAAAACATCATATATAATTGTGTTGATCGGGTAGATTTAAATGTGTAGTTGTTTCATCGCTGCGTGGTTTGGTGGTCGACGACCTCGCCGTGCGTTTGACGAGCTCTGCCCCTTCCTTCGTGGGTGAGCACAAATGACATGTCCTCCTCCCCCGTTAATTATTTGCTCTGTTCCGGTGTTCGTGCCGATGAAACTTGATAGCTAGCTATATATGTGTCTTGAATCATCAGTATGCGTAACCAATATGTGTCTCCCGTTCGAACGCGTCATAGTTATAAATATGCATGCATTTGCATATTTATAACCTTGATTCTTTCGAATTGTCCAACGCTATCCATGGACAGCCCGAGTATGTTTAGATTGGGTTCGTTTTCCCATATGCTTTGCTCCGGATCTGACGCATAAGTTTCGTCAGTGCCTCCCCTGTTGTTCTCCGGGTACACATCCTCTCTGTTTATTGCAGAGACGTGTATCAGGAGAACAACGGGGAGGTGCTGCAGAAATTTTGCGTAGGATCGAGAGCATAGCATGGGAAAATGAACCCAATCTAAACATACTCGGGTGGGATTAGGACCTATCATTACCTATTAGAGTGTAGGTTGCATGGACGTAATAAAATTGACAAAGTAGATCAACTGATGAATATATACATGGCGAATTATATATATATATATTTGTTGTGTGTCTAGTAGCTCTGAAAGTCAAGATGAGTGATCGTGCATGGATGTACACCGGTCACACTGGTCAGAACAAATGGAGCACTGAATGGTTCACAAAAACCAAGGGGTTTGTGCAAGCCGCATTTGCAAATGGCCAGAGGAAAACCTGGTGCCCCTGTTTACGGTGCGGCAATTGGGAAAAGAGGACAGAGGCTGAAATGGGCAAACACCTGCAGAAGAGTGGTTTTACGCCCGATTATACGGTGTGGACATTTCATGGTGAATCTGCCCAACGTGACCGAGCTGAGGTGGATCGTCATCTACTTAAGTTCCTTTATTTAGTAATTCTTAGCCGTAGCGCTCAAGTTTCTATTTGCTAACTTAGGCGCCTCCGAGATGGTGTGCGGATCGGATGGATTGGTGGGAGGTGTTGGTCAATGAGTGGTGCTCAAAAGAGTGGCTAGCCCTCCACAACGAGGCCAAGGACAAACGTGCCCAAATGGAAGGTGTGCCACACCATCAAGGCAGCTCCAACTTATATCAGTTCGGGCGGAACTGGGTATGTAGTTTGCTTCATGATTCATGCAATTCATTCATCATGCTAGCTTGAGCCCTTTAATTACTAATTTACATTGTTTCTCTCTTTCAGGCACGCTACAATAAGGTGGATAAGGTGCCAGAGGTGTACGACCTGTATGCCATGGCCCACACTGCCTCTTTCAAGAAAGTCAAGACATTCTCTCCGTCTGACCTCGATGATGCAAACAACTTCACCAACATCTCCTCCCACAACAAGATCGTGAGATATAGAGATGAGGGGAAGGCGAGGAAAGGGGAGGACTTTAACCCGAGCCAGGGTCCCATTGATCCAGAGCTGGTGATGATATCTGGTGGCGGGAGGTCCCATGGCTGCATAGCCATTGGAGATGGACTTATCCGTTGTCCTAGCACTCTCCCGGAGATCAAGGCGCGCCATTCGAGCTCCGCTCCTGAGATAAGGCCTCGTGAACGGCCAGTCCAACGCGCCATCAAGGTTAGTGATACGTACTCAGCTATCTTTCTCCATTACATTGTGTGCGCTTCCATCAATGATTACAAATGGTCATGTGAGTGGTGTTGCAGGCTGCTATACAGAGTGAGAGAGATAGAACGGAGAAACTTCTGGCGGAGGCGGCGGAGAGGCAGCGGGAGTTGGAGGCGAGGACGACAAAGATGTTGGAGGAGGAGAGGGCACGGAATGACATGCAGGCAAGGGCCATGTACGAGCTCCTTGTGGTAAGTTTCTTCTGCAGATTAGCCAAAACATTCATGTAGTGTTTGTCTCATTACTAACTAGTATGACTGAGTCGTCAAAACCAAATGTGCAGTCTGTGTGCGAGAAGACCGGTCAGACCGCTCCGCCGATGCCAGTGATTGCTCCTGGGAGCACGGTGAGTTTAATTTGAATGGACATTACTTGCTAGTCTTAACATTTGAGTGTCATCATGCTAACAAGACATTGGAAATGATCTTTGGTGCAGCGTAACTCCAGACAAGCATCGCACGATCCTTCTCCAGCTACCGACACGAGCCAGCCCGCTCCTACACCTCCTGGATCATGGTAAGTTTATCTAGTGTTTTGCTTAACACATGCATAAAGACCTAGACTTAGCTTTATTTCCTCCAATTCTTACCATAATGACCTAGACTTAGCTTCTTCTCCTCCAAAATGACTTAATAAGTTTACTGACCTCCAAAACCATCCATTTTACCTAAGTTAGCTCTAAAACAATCTGTACTTAGCTTACTTATGTCAAAAATCGCATAATTAGCTTAGTTAGCTCATAAACGATCCATTTTACCTAAGTTAGCTCTAAAATGACCCATTTTACCTTGGTTAGCTTATAAATGATCCAGTTCACCCAAGTTAGCTCAAAAATGACCCATTTTACCTAGATTAGCTCCTAAATGATCCATTTTACCTACGTTAGCTATAAATGACCCATTTCACCTAGGTTAGCTCCAAAATGACCCATCTTACCTAGGTTATCTCATAAACGATCCATTTCAACTAATTTAGCTCATAAACGATCCATTTCACCAAGTTAGCTAAAAAACGATCCATTTCACCTAAATTAGCTCTTAAATGATCCATTTCACCTAAGTTAGCTCAAAAAGATCCATTTCAACTAAATTAGCTCATAAATGATCCATTTCACCTAAGTTAGCTCAAAAACGATCCATTTCAACTAAGTTAGCTCATAAATGATCCATTTCACCTAAGTTAGCTAAAAAACGATCCATTTCACCTTAGTTACCTCAAAAACGATCCATTTGACCTTAGTTGGCTCATAAACGACCAATTTCAACTAAGTTAGCTCATAAATGATCCATTTCACCTTAGCTAGCTCATAAACGACCGATTTCAACTTAGTTAGCTCATATATGATCCATTTCACGTAAGCTAGCTCATAAATGACATATACTTCTTGTTCTAGTCTTCTTCTTGTTCTACTCTTCTTGTTCTAGTCTTCTTATTCTAGTCACCTATTTCTAGCTTTCTTATTTTGCCATTTTGCAGATTTCATTCACTTCATGGAAGCTAGCTTGCTATGGAGTGCTTGTTTATGTATGGATGGAACTTGCTTATGTATGAATGGATGGATGGAACTTGCTTATGTAATATGTATGGATGGAACTTGCTTATGTATGAATGGATGGAACTTATGTGCTGGATATATGTGATACGTTTGCTGTTAAATAGGCCTGTGAAATATATCTATATATGTCATATATATTTGCTGTGAAAATTGTTGGATTTAATAAAAACAGAAAAAGAGCCAATATGCAGGCTCTTTGCCGTCTGCCACTGACGGCAACTGGCTCTTTGCCGTCAGCCGCAGACGGCAAAGAAGCCACGTGGCAGCCAACTGTGCTTCTTGGGAGCTGACCCATTTGGTCAGTTTGCCTACAGTGGCAGACGGCAAAGACACTAGAAAGTTTGGCTACAGTGGCAGACGGCAAAGACACTAGAAAGTTTGCCTACAGTGGCAGACGGCAAAGACACTAGAAAGTTTGCCTACAGTGGCAGACGGCAAAGACACTAGAAAGTTTGCCATCAGTGGCAGACGGCAAAGACTTGCCGTCAGCGGCGGACGGCAAAGGCCTGCCGTTAGCCACTTAACGGACTGACAACACAATTATTGCCGTCTGCTCTCTTTGCCATCCGCTGCAGACGGCAAAGGCCCTTTGCCGTCAGCCGCCCGGAAGCAGACGGCAAAGTAGCTCTTTGCCGGACCTTACTTTGCCGGAGCCTTTTGCCGTCTGCGGCTGACGGCAAAGGCCTTTGCCGTCCGCCGTTCATGCCTTTGCCGTCCGCTGTGGCAGACGACAAAATAGCTGATTCCTGTAGTGAGGGATGCACCGAGTAAAGCTCGTCCGGGCTGTCACATCGGTGAGGTACCATCCGTGTACGGGCGTCCTTCACAGAAAAGCCGATATTGTTAAATTCAACAGTGATAGGGTTCTCACGAGCAAGGCGACGAACAGAAACAAGATTGGTAACTAAGTTAGGAGACACAAGAACATTAGACATGTTAATGGGAGTAGAAGTAGAAGGAAAAGACATATGACCGACATGTGTAATGGGAATGGAGGAACCGTTACCAAGGGTGAGGCGAGTGGGAGTATGAACAGGAGTGGCGGATGTGAGGTTACCGGGATGAGCAGTCAAGTGAGCGGTGGCACCCGAGTCCATGTACCAGTCACCGCCGCCACCGTAGGATCTCGGTGATGGGGCGGAGTGCAGAGCAGCGAGAAGGGCCGGGTCCCACGGCGGCGGCACATGGGGAGGGAGAAACCCTCCGTAGGCCGGCACGGGAGCGACGCTGAAGGCGCCGTAGGCGGGCGCGGGCACGGGCACGGGCGCGGCGCCGTAGCCGCTGTAGGTGGCGGCGTCCTGCGCGGCGAAGAGCGCCTGGTGGCTCCCCGGCCGAGGCCCAAGGATGCCCGGAGCGGGAGCCCGAGGAACCGGCATCGAGTACGCGCGTACGACACCCTTCCATGGGTTGGTGCCGTAAGTCCCGGACGGGGTGGCCTGCTGCTGCTGCTGACGACGAGGGGCCCCCCTTGCGCCTGTTCCCCGCGGTGGTTGCCGCGGCGCCCGCCACCCTGCTGCGGCTGCTGGGAGGCAGCGGGTGGGGCGGGGGGCGCGGGCGGGAGGGGGTAAAACCCCAGAGGCGTGCGGGGCGCCGGCTGGTGACGGGGCGCAGGCGCGGGCGGGGTGGCCGGTGGAGGGGCACCACGCGAGGTGCCGGCGGCGAGGGCGTGGTGCTGCACGCGCTTCTTGACCCCCTTCATCCGGCGCTCCTCCAACCGCAAGTATGCCACGAACTGGAGGAAGGAGGGCTCCGGTGTAAGGGAGAGGTTGGAGGCGGCGTTACCGAAGTCCTCGTTGAGGCCGGTGGTGAGCGTGCTAAGGAGGAGGTCGTCATCAACCTTGGCGCCAATGTCACGGAGCTCATCCGCCAACGTCTTCAGGCGGCGGCAGTAGTCATCGATAGACTGATCATCCTGATGACAGTCAAAAAATTCCTGCTGCAAAAAGACGAGGCGCTGAAGCTTGTTGTCGGTGAAGAGGCCGTTGAGCTTGACCCACACGGCGCGAGCATCATCACCATCGCTCACGACCGTGTGAAACAGGTCCTTCGAGATGGTGGTGAAAAACCACCGGATGAGCGCGGCGTCGATCGCGGTCCATTCAGAGTCACCCACCATGGTGCGGGAGTCGACGGAGCCGTCAACGTGATCCACGAGGTTGTTCTCGCGGAAAAGCAGTGAGAAGTGCGTCTTCCACGCGAAGTACGTGGCGTCGGTGGCATCCAGGACGACGGGGACGCGGTCGTGGATGTTGATGTCGCGGATGTCAGCGGGGTCCGGCCCGGCGAAGGGGTTGGAGTAGGAGGAGGCGGAGGAATACATGGTGGCTCGGCGGTGGTGCGGCGCAGCAATGCAAGCGAGCAGCGGCGGCGAGCGAAGCGATCGGGCAGGCGTGGCAGCTAGCGATTGTGCGGGCAGACGAGCGAGCGGCGGGGGGAGCGCGCGAGGTGGCGAGCAGGGCGTCTGGGCGATCGCGCGGGCTCTAGCGGGTTGGGGCGAGCGCGCGAGGTGGCGAGCAGGGCGGCCGGGCGATCGCACGGGTGCTAGCGGGTTGGGAAGTGGGCAGTAGCGGGTTGGGCAGCGGCGCGATTAGCGAGGCGAGCGTGGGCGGCGAGCGAAGCGGGGGGCGAGCGAGAGCGGGATCAGGCGGGCGCTGCGCAGGAGGGAAGGTGTGGCACGGGGAGGCAGCGGCGGCGTGGGGCGGCGGCGGCGGCCCGTGGCGGCGGCTAGGGTTAGGCGGAAGCGGGAGAGAATCGACGTGCGATAGATACCATGTCGAGAATGGTTTGGTGCATCAATATCTCATTGATCGTGCACTAGGCACATATATATAGGTACAAGGGGTGTGGCCGGTATCATGTCTCCTAAGATACACGTACATATAGAGAATAATAGACACAACCGGTACTGCGTACAAGACCCAGACCTACATACATGTACATATGTTCAACAGGAAAGAAGCACAATAAATCAGTGGGGAGGAAAAAGTACGGCATATCGCCAGTCTCGGGAAGTCGCCACAGAAAACGCTGGTTCGTTTAATTCCACATCGGCTAGCGAGGTTAAGCATTACCAGCTTAATTATAAGCCCCGCGCTCCTACCAGACCTGTCCCTTCGGAGACACCCGGTAAATTGGAATGATAAATAAAATAGCATTGCAGCTGCATGCATTAGGATGACACTGCCAACATTTTTTTTGTAAAAACGCGTTACACGCCGCAGTTACTTCTGCCACCGTATACCTCACACGAAAGAAAAGGAAGAAACAACCCCCACCTACCCACACATCCCACGCCCATCTCCCCCAACCCCCTCGCGACCTTGCCTCACTTTTTTTTACCCCTCACGAGTTCCACTGATTTTAGATAAAGGTCTTCATAGTTCTTATTTTCAGATCCTAAATTTTAGGATTTCACGCGCCAACTTTTCAACCCCTCACGTATACTATTTTTATTGAAAGGAGCTACCAATTTTTTGATGATTACACTTTTTTTTATCCCTCACGAGTTCTAGCGCGAAAGAAAAATAGATGGATTGAGGGACGGGACATTAACCTGGATTTTTTTATCCCTTACGAGTTCTACTGCTTTTACAGAAACATCCTCACAATTCTCATTTCCATATTTTAAGATCCAAAGTTTTCGGATTTCACGCGCCATCTTTTCGGCCCCTCACGTATACTACTATTTTTATTGAAAGGAGCTACCAATTTTTTGGCGATTACACTTTTTTTGCCCCTCATGAGTTCTACTGCTTTTACATATAAAGATCCTCATAGTTCTCATTTCCATATTTTGAGATCCAAAATTTTCGGATTTCGCACGCCATCTTTTCAGCCCCTCACGTATACTACTACTTTTATAGAAAGGTCCTCATAATTTCATTTCCATCCTTGCAGTTACCAATTTTTGGGTTGTAGGTTAACTGCCAATTTTTACTCTTGAACCATGGCATTTCTTGTGGCCATGTATACGCATGAAATACTCCCTCCATTTTGTTTTAGTCGCGTATTAGATTTATCTGAAGTCAAACTTTGTAAAGTTATACCAAATTTATAGTAGTAAACCATCTCCATGAGTAGCAAGTACAACTAATTTTTTTGGTGTTTCGTGTTCCATATCCATGACTAAAGATAGAGAACAACTTAGAACAGGAAATAAAAACTACTTAGTGATAAAGCAAACAAGCACACACGAGAATATTCACCCCACGCTATTGCTCCCAGGCGACGGCGCCAGAAAAAAGTCTTGATAACCCACAAGTATAGGGGATTGTTTGTAGCCTTCTTCAATAAATAAGAGTGTCGAACCCAACGAGGAGCTAAAGGTAGAACAAATATCCCCTCAAGTTCTATCGACCACCGATACAACTGTACGCACACTTGATGTTTGCTTTACCTAGAACAAGTATGAAACTATTTTGCAAGAATAAAACTACGAGTACTTTGCAAGAATAAAACTACGGATAAATTGCAAGGCAATAAAAGTGGATAGCTTTTGTCAACAAGAAAGTCATTTGTTCCTAGGCAACCGATAACAAGTACCGGTAATCATTCTGGTAATTTTATATGAGGGAGAGGCATGAGCTAACATACTTTCCCTACTTCGATCATATGCACTTATGATTGGACCCCTAGCAAGCATCCGCAACTACTAAAGATCATTAAGGTCGTGAAACCCAACCATAGCATTAAGTATCAAGTTCTCTTTACTCCCATACGCCATAACCCACTTATCCGCATTTAGGCTGCTGTCACCCCCGCAACACTGACAATAAACAAATCATAAACATATTGCAACACCCTACAGCGGGGGCCCCTCACGTTCGCACCATCATACCAACCAAGATCACGATTAACCCATAGGACAAAACGGATCTACTCAAACATCATAGGATAGCCAAATATTATTGGGAAACAATATATGGAGTTGAGCATCATGTTTAAGTAGAGATTACAGCGGGGAGAAGGGGTGTTACACAGCTGCATAGAGGGGGAGAGATTTGGTGTTGATGGTAGCAAGATTGTTGATGTAGATCGCCGTCACGGTCCTAGCCCCGGCGGCGTTCCGGCGCCATCGGGAGAGAGGGGGAGAGAGAGCCCTCCTTCCTCTTCTTCCTTGGCCTCCCCCCTAGATGGGAGGAGAGTTCCCCCTCTGGTCCATGGTCTCCATGGCTGCGGAGGGGCGGGAGCCCCTCCGAGATTGGATCTCCCTCTCTGTTCTCTTCTGTTTCGCGTTTCCCAGATCTGGCCGAAAACCGTTTCTTATATTTCCGGAGATTCGTAACTCCGATTGCGCTGAGATTTTAACATGATTTTTTTCCGGATATAAGCTTCCTTGTGCCCGAAGTAGAGCTCCAACCTACATACGAGGTGAGCACAACCCACCACCATGCGCCTGGCACCTGGGGCATGCCCTGGTGTCTTGTGGGCTGTGTAGGCCTCTGTTTGCATTGATTCCAAGTCCCAAAAATCACATATATTCCAAAATAATTCTCCGTAAAATTTTATTGCATTTGGACTTCGTTTGATATGGATTTTCTGCGATATAAAAAACATACAACAAACAGGAACTGACACTGGGCATTGGATCAATAGGTTAGTCCAATAAATCATATAAAAAATTGCCAAAAATATGTGAAAGTTTACATCTTCCACAAACCGCCTTGAGATTTACACCGTATCAGCCTCTCCAGCGACCTCCTCGAAGTAGCTCTTTATCCCGCGCTCGCCAGGGGTCTCCCCGACGAGGGGACTGAGCGCCAACGTGGGATAGCAGGATCTCATGCCAGCCAGCACCTAGCGGGCTCCTTCATAGGCATCAGATACTTGCTAGTCCATCAAACTGGATAGGAGCCCGCGCCACGTTGGGCCGGCCCATCTTGCATTTTTTCCATTCAAATCTGAAGCAAAACAGGGTGTGCACACGGGGATTCGAACTCGGGATCCCTCAGTTTAGTGAGCACCGCAATACAAGTAGGACACCAACCCACTTGTGCATATATATTTCATTATCTTCTTTTATTTTTTCAGTAGGTCGCGAGAGCTTTAGAGCCTATATAATTTTTCATGTTTAATAGACCTTTCTTTCTTCAAACCCGATGAACTTATTTTCCAAAATACACAAACTTTTTCTCGATTCATGAACTATTTTCAAAACCGGTGAACTTTTAAAAAGTTTTTAAACTTTTCTTTCAAAATTGATTGAACTTTTTTCGATTTTGTGAACCTTTTTCTAGTTCGATAGAAAAAAGTTCACCAAATTTTATGAATGTTTCTTCAAATTCGGTAAACTTAAAATTCAATGCACTTTTTTCAAATCCGATGTACTTATCTAAAAATTGGTGAACTTTTTTTTTTCAAATTCATGAACTTTCTTTTGAAACCGATGTACTCTTTTCAAATTTGATGAACTTTTTTCAAATTTCAAGAACTTCTTGAAATTCAATGAACTTTTTTTCAAAATTTGATGAACTTTGTTCAGAATCACTGATTTTTTTGTAATTCATGAACTTTTTTCGAAAGGTTTTCAAATAATTGAAAAAGCAAAGCTCTACAATAATCGGTACATGTGCAATAAATTGCATGGCTACAAATGTTGTTAATTAATTCGCCCTTGAATTGGTCACTAGCATGTTGTTAGGTCAGGTGGTTAGCCATAATTAATTGTGCGGTCACGGCGTGAGTTCGATCCACGAATAGATGCACTTTATTAAAATTTCTCTGGGCCGGCCTAGTACCATCGCCTTTAGGTGCCAGTAAGCCAAGCCGGCGCTCTCGGTTAGGAGATCCCCGCCCCATGAACATTATTGACTAATAATGAAGTGTGTTCAGACTCAAAAAAATTGTTAAGTGCTCCCGGAGGTCAAGGTCGTCTCACCATCATAGTGTCTAGACGGCCTTGCCAAGTGGGACATGCATTCGCAGACGAAATTGGGCCATGTATGTATGGGCCAACGCTACATGTTTCGTCCCGTACATACAAGTTGCATCACCCATCTTCTATATCTAAATAGGGGCACCTCACTAGATGATTTTCCTGCCTTCTCATCAAGCCACATCACTCGAATTGTTATTGTCGTTGATGTAGTAGTCTATAGCCGTCCGACAAAAAAGTTCTTCTATATCTAAATAGGGGCATCCCACTAGATGATTTTCTGCCTTCTCATCAAGCCACATCACTCGAATTGTTATTGCAGTTGATGTAGTAGTCTACAGCCGTCCGATCAAAAAGTTCTTCTATATCTAAATAGGGGCACCACACTAAATGATTTTCCTGCCTTCGCATCAAGCCACATCACTCGAATTGTTATTGCCGCTGTCAAGAAAACTGAACCCTACTTCTTCTATCCAGCCGCCGTCGTCGAGATCCCTTCCAGCGACTGTGCCACAAGCCCACAACCCACCCTTCCCCTGCCAGATGTTGTCGCCCATGATGCTCTACTAGCAGCCGTCACCGCCCGTGCTTGCCCCCCACCAAGCTGTTGAGGCTAACCCTTCCGCCGTAACTGCCTTCGGTCCCGGCGAGCAACCTCTGCAGAGATGCATCACCAGCCCTTCCGCAGCTCGACAGATGAGCATTAATTCCATAAAATTCGTTCACCTTCCTGCTGCCGCTTTTATGTCGCAATCCCTTCCACCTCAATGCCACAAATGCGCGGCACTAAATCAGCAGAAATGGATGGATTCATGCCAAAAGAAACTGATGGATTTATGGCTCCCTCCTCTTGAAGGGTAATCGACCCAGTGGCTCTCCTTTTAAGCAGTGGAGTTCATCCCTTCCTATCCCCTCCATGGGTTCTCATCCCAGTTTTCTCTTGGCGTCTGCTGATTCAGACCCCCCACGCTACAGGTTTGGTTCTAAATCCTAGAACCGCATCATGTAGTTTTCTTTCTTGGTTTTTCTGTTCTTATCTTGGAAATTTCATATCTTGGTTGATGTGACCTGCCCGCTGTACCGAAACATAACAAAATTTTGCTCTTAAATTTTTATGTCTTGGCCGATGCAAAGCTTGATGCGATTTTAACGTTGTACATAAACATAAGGAAATATTACTCATAATTTTTCCATGTTTGGTTATACCACCACATTGTGTCAGTTAGTTGATTCTTCCTGTATGTTTCTACGACAAGTTTTCATTGGTTCTTGCAATGGATTTAAATTTTGCTATGTAATATTTGTCTCGTATGCAATCCGAGTGCTCTATATATATTTTTTTTAGAAAAGGAGGATGACCCCCGGCCTCTGCATCTGGGCGATGCATACGGTCACTTTATTAATTATTCTCACAAGACCTTACAAAGTCATACAACAGTAAGACTAAAGCCGCCGTCTAAGCAACAAACTGTCGCTACACCTATCCAGTTGATGAAGGGGCGTAGATAGTCTGGCCCTAATACCAAACAGACATCGCAGCCAAGCCTAACATCTAAGACCCGAGACCCCAACCTAGCCACTGGTCCGGCGTGCTCTCAAAGGCCGCCGCCGCCAACTGCCACCGCTCCATCTTCAGAACTGTACTGATGCATCAACCTTGCTCGGTCCAGCTATCGTCGACGCCACCAAGGCGCCCAACGGCACCTCCTCCCTGCGCGCAAATAGCTGAACACGTCGCGGTCGCCACTGATACACCTCAGCGCCATGCTGCCAAGTACCACCAGCCGGCACAGCTTGAAGTCCTTGGAGGATCTGTCGTGCGTAGCACCTGCCGACCAGGCATGACCAAGCGTAGCACCTGTCGATCAGGCATGACTTGACATCTCGACCGAAGCTCCGTGCAAGACGAAGCCGCTCCACCTCCTGCCTCTGACTTCCAGCACTGCTCCACAAACGATGCTCCCAAGAGAGAAACGGCACCGCAGTGCCGCCATCATCCGGTCTGGAACACCAGATCCTAGGGTTTCCCCCGGAGCAGTACGAGTGGGTCGACGGTAGTCCCATGACGATGCCTTCATCAAGGTAACGACATGGAACGCCGCCATCGCCCGCCGTCGGCTCGGTTTTCACCGGAAACTACGTCTCCCCGACTCGCAGCTGGTGCTAGATGACGGATCCCGAGATCCGAACACCCAGCCTCAGGTCGACCACCTCTGACGGAAGAGATGACCACCACCGCCGGCTGCACCGGTCAGAACAGATCTGAACGAAGGTGCCGCCGACGAGACCACCAGGCCCTCCACGCCGCCATCGCCGATCTGAAGGCAGCACGCATGCCACCGCAGCCAAGCCGGCCGCCGCTGACCGCAGCCCTGGCCGCCGCCCGAAGGGCCATCCGCAGCGCCCGCAG
>NC_057799.1:20289624-20297721 GCF_018294505.1 Triticum aestivum
CCGCCGCGCCGCAGATCCCAGATCAGTCGCGCCACCACACGCCTTGGGGTCCGCCCCACCCCGGAGACGCGCGCGAGAGGAGATCCCCCGCCACCGCCGTCGGCCCCCAGGCTTAGCCCGGCGGCGTCCTCCGGCGGCGGCGGAGGGAGAGGAGGAGGGAGTTTGCGGCGGCGGCGACTAGGTTTCTGGCTCCGCCCGAGTGCTCTATATATATAGAGAGAGATAAGTAATATGTTGGTTGAGCCAAGTCACATACCTAAGAACAATTAAAGGATGTTAATTCATTCAAGTTGCAGGCTAGCAGCTCTTTTTTATGTCTAGCGAGCATTCGGAACTACATCCATAATTTGGGTGAAAAAGATGAATAAATCTTCATATTGACATATCATCACATATAACTACATACAAAAAATATACATGTGAAGGTTCCGCTAGCCTGAATGACTGTATGTACATCTTGGAAATAATACACACTTGACAAGTCTAAATGTGTCCTTGCTTCAAGCTTTATCTCTAACTTATCCATATGGTATATATAGTTTATTGTGAATGTTAGATAAGTGAACTGATAAAAATTGAGAGAAGTGTAAACAAGGGAAAAGAGATACAACCACATATTTAGCAAGGGAAAAATGGGGCTCAACTTGCTTGGCTCATAAAACCTTTTTACCTTTTGCAAGACGTATACATCACCTTCAGCAGGCACTAGTAGAAAACTGGGCTTTGGTCACAGGGCAATATTCACATTAGTCCCAGTTCAATCACGAACCGGGACTAATGCGAGCATTGGTCCCGGTTCGTGCGGCCAGGGGCCTGCTGGGCCTCGCGGGGGCATTGGTCCCGGTTCGTCCGGCCCCTTTGGACCCGGTTGGTGGGACAAACCGGGACCAATGGGCCACACTCCTGGCCCACCACCCTTTAGTCCCGGTTCATACCATAAACCGGGACTAAAGGGCTGGTCCTAGTTGCGGCCAGTGTTTAGTCCCACCTCGCCAACCGAAGGGCGCTCACACCAGTTTATAAGCCCGTCCCTCTCTGCCTTGTTGAGCTCCTCTCAAAGTGAAAATAGATGCCCTTATATAGGGAATTTGACCTAAATTCACAGTAAACTTCTTTGAATTTCATAGAAATTTATTATGAATTTAGGTTGAATTTTCTCTATAGGCGTATCTATGTTCATTTTTTATAGTAAATAAAATAAATAAACCTTCATAAAATAAATAAAAATTAATAAACCTTAATAAAATAAACTATAGTAACTAAAATAAATAAACCTTAATAAATTAAATAAAAATAGCAGTAGTAAAATAAATAAAAATAGCAGCAGTAAAATAAATAAAAATATGATAATTAAAGTAAAATGCATAAGTATTAGAAATAAAATAAATAAGTTTTTTGTTGTAAGTAGAAACAAAAACAAAACAAATAAAGCAAAAGAGAAAACAAAAAACAGAGAAAAAAAATTATGCCACCTACTGGGCCACCACCGCCTGAATACGACTTGAAACCCATCCGTGGGCCAGGATTCAGGCCCGCAGAAGGCCCAGTAGGCCCCACAGGCAAAGAGAACGGTTAGGCCCGAAAGCCTGCAGTTGAGAGGAGCTCGAGAGGGTGGGCACAACAGCGCTTATAAACCACTCTCGAGCCCTCTCAACTAGCGAGGTGGGACTAAACTTTTGACACGGGGCAGCACAAGGCCTTTGGTCCCGGTTGGTGCCACCAACGGGGACTAAAGGGGGCATTGGTCCCGGTTCGTGGCAGCAACCGGGACCAAAGGCCTTTAGTCCCGGTTGGTGCCACAAACCGGGAACAAGGAGTTCCCTATATATACCCCATCGCCACAGCAGAGCACGCCACAGTGCTCTGTTTTTTCTGGCCGGCGAGGAGAGGGCATTTGGGTGCTCTAGCTCACCTCCTATGCACATGAGGTGTTCGATGAAATGTCTGAGCCACACTAGTTAATCTTTCTCCTCTCGAAACTCGACCTCCGAGCTCCATTTTCCCCGAGATTTGTCTAGGTTTAGCGGTCCATCACGTCCCGTCCCCGTCTTCACCGCCGTTGATCGCCCGCGCCGATCTCGTCGCCAGCACCACCGTGGTGAGCCTCTTGTTCTTATCTTATTTCTGAAAGGAAAAAAATTCTTACTTTAGATAGTTACTTTTCTAATTTTGTTACTTTTATTATTCCTTCTTATTACATAGTGCGATGGTTTTGGTATCCGCCCCCGTCGGCCCTCGTCCTGTCTATGATTCGGATGTGGTATATATTATCATTTTATAACTATTTGGTTCATTTATGGTTTATGACAAATATACCGACCAACGTGACATAGATTTTATTTATGTAGGAGGTGGTTGAACCGGAAATTCTAAACGACCCTATTGTCGAGAGGTTAAATTTAGTTGAAGAAGAAAACAATTACTTGAAGGAAAAAATAAAAAAATTGAGGGGGAGAAGATGATATTGGAGTTGCATGTTGCGGATGTCGTCGATGATCACAAGATCAAGATGGATACAATGCGCTTGAAGATTAGAAAGATTAGAAAATATGCCATTCATACCGAGGCTTGGTATCATTATGTCGTTGGATCAATTGTTACCTTGGTTGCGATTATGATCACATTTGTTTTCGCATTGAAATGTTTTACATAGTTTCAATGTATGGTTTAATTAATTAGATGCTCTGGAGAGCTATATATATGTTGTTAGATGAGAACTATGTATGTACTTTGGTTTTAATGTGATGATGAACTTCTATTAATTTGGTCACTTAATTATCTATTCATGATGTTCTGTAATGGTTTTTGACACACTTAATTATATATAATGCACGCAGATGAACCGGCAATGGATGTACGGTGACAGGCACACCTCCGAGTACATTAAGGGCTTGCATGATTTTCTCGAAGTGGGTGAGGCAAACAAGCAGAATGGTTTTATGTGTTGTCCATGCCCTATATGTGGGAATACGAAGTCTTACTCTAACCGGAAAATCCTTCACACCCACCTGCTTTACAAGGGTTTCATGCAACACTATAATGTTTGGACGAGGCACGGAGAAATAGGGGTTATGATGGAAGACGGCGAAGAAGAAGAGGACGATGACAACTATGTGCCCCCTGAGTACGGTGATGCTGCAACGGGGGAAGCTGCTGAAGATCAAGAGGAACCAGACGATGTGCCCAATGATGCTGCAAGGGGGGAAGCTGCTGAAGATCAAGAGGAACCAGTGCCCGATGATGATGATCTCCGCCGGGTCATTGTCGATGCAAGGACGCAATGCGAAAGTCAAAAGGAGAAGCTGAAGTTCGATTGCATGTTAGAGGATCACAAAAAAGGGTTGTACCCCAATTGCGAGGATGGCAACACAAAGCTCGGTACCGTACTGGAATTGCTGCAGTGGAAGGCAGAGAATGCTGTGCCTGACAAAGGATTTGAGAAGCTATTGAAAATATTGAAGAAGAGGCTTCCAAAGGATAACGAATTGCCCGACAGTACATACGCAACAAAAAAGGTCGTATGTCCTCTAGGATTGGAGGTGCAGAAGATACATGCATGCCCTAATGACTGCATCCTCTACCGCGGTGCGTACAAGGATCTGAACGCATGCCCGGTATGCGCTGCATTGCGGTATAACATCAGACGAGATGACCCTGGTGATGTTGACGGCCAGCCCCCCAGGAAGAGGGTTCCTGCAAAGGTGATGTGGTATGCTCCTATAATACCACGGTTGAAACGTCTGTTCAGAAACGAAGAGCATGCCAAGTTGACGCGATGGCACAGTGAGGACCGTAAGAAAGACGGGAAGTTGAGAGCACCCGCTGACGGGTCAAAGTGGAGAAAAATCGAGAGAAAGTACTGGGCTGAGTTTGCAGTTGACCCAAGGAACGTATGGTTTGGTTTAAGCACGGATGGCATTAATCCTTTCGGGGAGCAGAGCAGCAATCACAGCACCTGGCCTGTGACTCTATGTATGTATAACCTTCCTCCTTGGATGTGCATGAAGCGGAAGTTCATTATGATGCCAGTTCTCATCCAAGGCCCTAAGCAACCCGACAACGACATTGATGTGTACCTAAGGCCATTAGTTGAAGAACTTTTACAGCTGTGGAATGGAAACGGTGTACGTACGTGGGGTGAGCACAAACAGGAGGAATTAAACCTGCACGCGTTGCTGTTTGTAACCATCAGCGATTGGCCCGCTCTCAGTAACCTTTCAGGACAGACAAACAAGGGATACCACGCATGCACGCACTGTTTAGATGACATTGAAAGTATATACCTGGACAAATGCAGGAAGAATGTGTACCTGGGCCATCGTCGATTTCTTCCGACCAACCATCAATGTCGAAAGAAAGGCAAGCATTTCAAAGGCGAGGCAGATCACCGGAAGAAGCCCGCCATGCGTACCGGTGATCATGTACTTGCTATGGTCAATGATTTACACGTAATCTTTGGAAAGGGTCCCGGCGGACTAGCTGTTCCGAATGACGCTGAGGGACACGCACCCATGTGGAAGAAGAAATCTATATTTTGGGACCTACCCTACTGGAAAGAGCTAGAGGTCCGCTCTTCAATCGACGTGATGCACGTGACGAAGAACCGTTGCGTGAACCTGCTAGGCTTCTTGGGCGCGTATGGGAAGACAAAAGATACACCTGAGGCACGGGAGGACCTGCAACGTTTGCACGAAAAAGAGGGCATGCCTCCGAAGCAGTATGAAGGTCCTGCCAGCTACGCTCTTACGAAAGAAGAGAAAGAAATCTTCTTTGAATGCCTGCTCAGTATGAAGGTCCCGATTGGCTTCTCGTCGAATATAAAGGGAATAATAAATATGCCAGAGAAAAAGTTCCAGAACCTAAAGTCTCATGACTGCCACGTGATTATGACGCAACCGCTTCCGGTTGCATTGAGGGGGCTTCTACCGGAAAACGTCCGATTAGCCATTGTGAAGCTATGTGCATTCCTCAATGCAATCTCTCAGAAGGTGATCGATCCAGAAATCATACCAAAACTAAGGAGTGATGTGGCGCAATGTCTTGTCAGTTTCGAGCTGGTATTCCCACCATCCTTCTTCAATATCATGATGCACGTCCTAGTTCATCTAGTCGACAAGATTGTCATTCTAGGGCCCGTATTTCTACACAATATGTTTCCCTTTGAGAGGTTCATGGGAGTCCTAAAGAAATATGTCCGTAACCGCGCTAGGCCAGAAGGAAGCATCTCCATGGGCCATCAAACAGAGGATGTCATTGGGTTTTGTGTTGACTTCATTCCTGGCCTTAAGAAGATAGGTCTCCCTAAATCGCGGTATGAGGGGAGACTGACTGGAAAAGGCACTCTTGGAGGGGACTCAATAATATGCAGGGACGGATATTCTTGGTCTCAAGCACACTACACAGTTCTACAGAACTCTACCTTGGTGACCCCGTATGTCGATGAACACAAGAACAGTCTGCGCTCCAAACACCCGGAGCAGTGTGACAACTGGATTACATGTGAACACATCAGGACTTTCCGCAGTTGGTTGGAAACACGTCTCAGAGGTGACACCACTGTTTGTGATGAGTTGGACTCGTTGTCCAGGGGAGCATCTTCGACTATATTGACTTACAAAGGATACGAGATAAATGGGAATACATTTTACACGATCGCCCAAGATCAAAAGAGTACCAACCAAAACAGCGGTGTCCGATTTGATGCAGCAACCGAGAGGGGAAAGGACACATATTATGGTTACATAATGGACATATGGGAACTTGACTACGGACATGATTTTAAGGTCCCTTTGTTTAAGTGCAAATGGGTCAATCTGTCAGGAGGCGGGGTACAGGTAGACCCACAGTACGGAATGACAACAGTAGATCTGAACAATCTTGGGTACACTGACGAACCGTTCGTCCTAGCCAATGATGTGGCACAGGTTATCTATGTGAAGGACATGTCTACCAGACCGACAAAAAGAAAAGATAAGGAAGCGAATACAACATACGATGAGCCAAAGCGCCACATAGTTCTTTCAGGAAAAAGGGACATTGTGGGAGTGGAGGGCAAGACAGACATGTCTGAAGATTATGAAAAGTTTCATGAAATTCCTCCCTTCAAAGTCAAGGCTGACCCAAGCATCCTGGTAAACGATGCAGATTATCCATGGTTACGGCGCAATAAGCAAATGACACAAGCGAAGAAAAAGTGAAGACTTTCTCCCGCAACTATTATGATGATACCATGCCAACTTTGTAACAGACGAGTATGATACCATTGTCCGTTTTGTACACGAAGTGCATCTAGTTTTTGCCGTAACCCTCTCAACTTTCTCGCACATGCTATGTGGATGAAATGATGATACCATGCCAACTTTCAACCTTTTCAGAGTTCATTTGAAATGCTTTTCAATTTTAGGGTCTTATAGCTCAAAATAATTAGTAATGCATGAAAAATAACAGGCCAAAAATTAAAAATTATGCCACCTACTGGGCCACCACGGCCTGAATACGATTAGAAACCCATCCATGGGCCAGGATTCAGGCCCGCAGAAGGCCCAGTAGGCCCACAGGCATGTACAGAGAGGTTAGGCCCGTAAGCCTGCTTTAGAGAGGAGCTCGACAGCTCAGGCGCACCGCACCTTATAAACAGGTGCGGCTCTCCCTCAGCTAGCGAGGTGGAACTAAACTCCCACCACCACGCCGCTGTGCAAGGCCATTGTTCCCGGTTGGTGGCACGAACCGGGACCAATTCCACCCTTTGGTCCCGGTTGGTGCCACGAACCGGTACTAATGAGGCTGTGGCCCCACGAGCACCTTTACTACCGGTTCGTGGCACGAACCGGTACTAGAGTTTCTTACTAAGCAGTTTTTTAGTCCCACCTCGCTAGCTGAGAGGCACTAGGAGCGGTTTATAACCCTGAGTGCAGAGACGATGAAGAAGAGGCGCAATGCTCACGTTGCTTAGCTTCAAGCCTTGAGGAATAAGGTAGACTGCATGGAGCTATGTGCAGTGCAGTCTACACTATTCCGAAAGGCTTGAAGCAAATCAACGAGCATTGCGCCTCTTTTTTATTTTTAATAACTTATTACAACTCCGGACTTCTTGTGTTACGACAAAATAAAATAAACTTTAATAAAATTTATGAAACTAAAATTAACAAAGTATTTTCTGTTCAAAACATTATAAGAAACCTCTAGTATTATTGAAACTAAAATCATATAAAATTGATGCAACTAAAATTATCGAAGTATTTTCTATTCAAAATCATTAAAAGCAAAAAGAATTTTCATAAAGAACTTTTTTTGATAGAAACTTTAATAGCAAAAAGAATTATCATAAAGTAAAATAAATAAGTAATTAGAAACAAAATAAAATGAAATAAATAAGTTTTTTGTGGTAAGTAGAAACAAAACAAAATAAATAAAGCAAAAAAGAAAACAAAAAAACTAAATACAGCAAAAAGAATTTTCATAAAGAACTTTTTTTGATAGAAACTTTAATAGGAAAAAGAATTATCATAAAGTAAAATAAATAAGTAATTAGAAACAAAATAAAATAAAATAAATAAGTTTTTTGTTGTAAGTAGAAACAAAACAAAATAAATAAAGCAAAAAAGAAAACAAAAAAACTAAATACAGCAAAAAAATTGTTGGGGCGCTGCCCGCTGGGCCTTCCAACCCTCGGGTTTGCAAATACAGGCCCAGAAGGGCTAGAGGGCTCAACGGGCAGCGGGCCAAAGTTAGGCCCAGAAGCCTGCTATAGAGAGGAGTTCGAGACAGCAGCCGCGCCGGGGCTTTTAAACTGGTGCTGGCGCCCCTCGGCTAACGAGGTGGGACTAAACTTTTGGCCGCGACGCGGGCAGCAAGAGGCCTTTGGTCCCGGTTGGTGCCACCAACCGGGAATAAAGGGGTGCATTGGTACCGGTTCGTGGCACCAACCGGGACCAATGCCCCCCCTTTAGTCCCGGTTGGTGCCACCAACCGGGACCAAAGGCCGCCGCTTCCCGCCCTTTGCGCTGCTGAAAAGAGGGCTTTGGTCCCGGTTGGTGGCACCAACCGGGACTAATGCCTACCTTTAGTCCCGGTTGGTGCCACGAACCGGGACTAAAG